>NW_027366795.1:0-65953 GCF_046119375.1 Phyllobates terribilis | reverse complement strand
CATTCAGTCAGTAGCTTCAAACATTTCTGGTATATGAAAAACATGTTTTTCAATGGCAAAAATCAATGAATATTGTAAATGCACAAACAGTAATATCTCCACATTGCACGGTGCAATTCTGAAATTTTTAGCTTTTTCCTGTTAATCCTAGCATGATAAAGAAGATTCAAAGAGTGAGATGCCAGCTCCTTTCATTCAGTCAGTAGCTTCAAACATTTCTGGTATATGAAAAACATGTTTTTCAATGGCAAAAATCAATGAATATTGTAAATGCACAAACAGTAATATCTCCACATTGCACGGTGCATTTCTGAAATTTTTAGCTTTTTCCTGTTAATCCTAGCATGATAAAGAAGATTCAAAGAGAGTGAGATGCCAGCTCCTTTCATTCAGTCAGTAGCTTCAAACATTTCTGGTATATGAAAAACATGTTTTTCAATGGCAAAAATCAATGAATATTGTAAATGCACAAACAGTAATATCTCCACATTGCAAGGTGCAATTCTGAAATTTTTTGCTTTTTCCTGTTAATCCTAGCATGATAAAGAAGATTCAAAGAGAGTGAGATGCCAGCTCCTTTCATTCAGTCAGTAGCTTCAAACATTTCTGGTATATGAAAAACGTTTTTCAATGGCAAAAATCAATGAATATTGTAAATGCACAAACAGTAATATCTCCACATTGCAAGGTGCAATTCTGAAATTTTTTGCTTTTTCCTGCTAATCCTAGCATGATAAAGAAGATTCAAAGAGAGTGAGATGCCAGCTCCTTTCATTCAGTCAGTAGCTTCAAACATTTCTGGTATATGAAAAACGTTTTTCAATGGCAAAAATCAATGAATATTGTAAATGCACAAACAGTAATATCTCCACATTGCACGGTGCAATTCTGAAATTTTTAGCTTTTTCCTGTTAATCCTAGCATGATAAAGAAGATTCAAAGAGAGTGAGATGCCAGCTCCTTTCATTCAGTCAGTAGCTTCAAACATTTCTGGTATATGAAAAACATGTTTTTCAATGGCAAAAATCAATGAATATTGTAAATGCACAAACAGTAATATCTCCACATTGCACGGTGCAATTCTGAAATTTTTAGCTTTTTCCTGTTAATCCTAGCATGATAAAGAAGATTCAAAGAGAGTGAGATGCCAGCTCCTTTCATTCAGTCAGTAGCTTCAAACATTTCTGGTATATGAAAAACATGTTTTTCAATGGCAAAAATCAATGAATATTGTAAATGCACAAACAGTAATATCTCCACATTGCAAGGTGCAATTCTGAAATTTTTTGCTTTTTCCTGTTAATCCTAGCATGATAAAGAAGATTCAAAGAGAGTGAGATGCCAGCTCCTTTCATTCAGTCAGTAGCTTCAAACATTTCTGGTATATGAAAAACATGTTTTTCAATGGCAAAAATCAATGAATATTGTAAATGCACAAACAGTAATATCTCCACATTGCAAGGTGCAATTCTGAAATTTTTTGCTTTTTCCTGCTAATCCTAGCATGATAAAGAAGATTCAAAGAGAGTGAGATGCCAGCTCCTTTCATTCAGTCAGTAGCTTCAAACATTTCTGGTATATGAAAAACATGTTTTTCAATGGCAAAAATCAATGAATATTGTAAATGCACAAACAGTAATATCTCCACATTGCACGGTGCAATTCTGAAATTTTTAGCTTTTTCCTGTTAATCCTAGCATGATAAAGAAGATTCAAAGAGAGTGAGATGCCAGCTCCTTTCATTCAGTCAGTAGCTTCAAACATTTCTGGTATATGAAAAACATGTTTTTCAATGGCAAAAATCAATGAATATTGTAAATGCACAAACAGTAATATCTCCACATTGCAAGGTGCAATTCTGAAATTTTTTGCTTTTTCCTGCTAATCCTAGCATGATAAAGAAGATTCAAAGAGAGTGAGATGCCAGCTCCTTTCATTCAGTCAGTAGCTTCAAACATTTCTGGTATATGAAAAACGTTTTTCAATGGCAAAAATCAATGAATATTGTAAATGCACAAACAGTAATATCTCCACATTGCAAGGTGCAATTCTGAAATTTTTTGCTTTTTCCTGCTAATCCTAGCATGATAAAGAAGATTCAAAGAGAGTGAGATGCCAGCTCCTTTCATTCAGTCAGTAGCTTCAAACATTTCTGGTATATGAAAAACGTTTTTCAATGGCAAAAATCAATGAATATTGTAAATGCACAAACAGTAATATCTCCACATTGCACGGTGCAATTCTGAAATTTTTAGCTTTTTCCTGTTAATCCTAGCATGATAAAGAAGATTCAAAGAGAGTGAGATGCCAGCTCCTTTCATTCAGTCAGTAGCTTCAAACATTTCTGGTATATGAAAAACATGTTTTTCAATGGCAAAAATCAATGAATATTGTAAATGCACAAACAGTAATATCTCCACATTGCAAGGTGCAATTCTGAAATTTTTTGCTTTTTCCTGTTAATCCTAGCATGATAAAGAAGATTCAAAGAGAGTGAGATGCCAGCTCCTTTCATTCAGTCAGTAGCTTCAAACATTTCTGGTATATGAAAAACATGTTTTTCAATGGCAAAAATCAATGAATATTGTAAATGCACAAACAGTAATATCTCCACATTGCAAGGTGCAATTCTGAAATTTTTTGCTTTTTCCTGCTAATCCTAGCATGATAAAGAAGATTCAAAGAGAGTGAGATGCCAGCTCCTTTCATTCAGTCAGTAGCTTCAAACATTTCTGGTATATGAAAAACATGTTTTTCAATGGCAAAAATCAATGAATATTGTAAATGCACAAACAGTAATATCTCCACATTGCACGGTGCAATTCTGAAATTTTTAGCTTTTTCCTGTTAATCCTAGCATGATAAAGAAGATTCAAAGAGAGTGAGATGCCAGCTCCTTTCATTCAGTCAGTAGCTTCAAACATTTCTGGTATATGAAAAACATGTTTTTCAATGGCAAAAATCAATGAATATTGTAAATGCACAAACAGTAATATCTCCACATTGCAAGGTGCAATTCTGAAATTTTTTGCTTTTTCCTGTTAATCCTAGCATGATAAAGAAGATTCAAAGAGAGTGAGATGCCAGCTCCTTTCATTCAGTCAGTAGCTTCAAACATTTCTGGTATATGAAAAACATGTTTTTCAATGGCAAAAATCAATGAATATTGTAAATGCACAAACAGTAATATCTCCACATTGCAAGGTGCAATTCTGAAATTTTTTGCTTTTTCCTGCTAATCCTAGCATGATAAAGAAGATTCAAAGAGAGTGAGATGCCAGCTCCTTTCATTCAGTCAGTAGCTTCAAACATTTCTGGTATATGAAAAACATGTTTTTCAATGGCAAAAATCAATGAATATTGTAAATGCACAAACAGTAATATCTCCACATTGCACGGTGCAATTCTGAAATTTTTAGCTTTTTCCTGTTAATCCTAGCATGATAAAGAAGATTCAAAGAGAGTGAGATGCCAGCTCCTTTCATTCAGTCAGTAGCTTCAAACATTTCTGGTATATGAAAAACATGTTTTTCAATGGCAAAAATCAATGAATATTGTAAATGCACAAACAGTAATATCTCCACATTGCAAGGTGCAATTCTGAAATTTTTTGCTTTTTCCTGCTAATCCTAGCATGATAAAGAAGATTCAAAGAGAGTGAGATGCCAGCTCCTTTCATTCAGTCAGTAGCTTCAAACATTTCTGGTATATGAAAAACATGTTTTTCAATGGCAAAAATCAATGAATATTGTAAATGCACACACAGTAATATCTCCACATTGCAAGGTGCAATTCTGAAATTTTTTGCTTTTTCCTGTTAATCCTAGCATGATAAAGAAGATTCAAAGAGAGTGAGATGCCAGCTCCTTTCATTCAGTCAGTAGCTTCAAACATTTCTGGTATATGAAAAACATGTTTTTCAATGGCAAAAATCAATGAATATTGTAAATGCACAAACAGTAATATCTCCACATTGCAAGGTGCAATTCTGAAATTTTTTGCTTTTTCCTGCTAATCCTAGCATGATAAAGAAGATTCAAAGAGAGTGAGATGCCAGCTCCTTTCATTCAGTCAGTAGCTTCAAACATTTCTGGTATATGAAAAACATGTTTTTCAATGGCAAAAATCAATGAATATTGTAAATGCACAAACAGTAATATCTCCACATTGCACGGTGCAATTCTGAAATTTTTAGCTTTTTCCTGTTAATCCTAGCATGATAAAGAAGATTCAAAGAGAGTGAGATGCCAGCTCCTTTCATTCAGTCAGTAGCTTCAAACATTTCTGGTATATGAAAAACATGTTTTTCAATGGCAAAAATCAATGAATATTGTAAATGCACAAACAGTAATATCTCCACATTGCAAGGTGCAATTCTGAAATTTTTTGCTTTTTCCTGCTAATCCTAGCATGATAAAGAAGATTCAAAGAGAGTGAGATGCCAGCTCCTTTCATTCAGTCAGTAGCTTCAAACATTTCTGGTATATGAAAAACATGTTTTTCAATGGCAAAAATCAATGAATATTGTAAATGCACAAACAGTAATATCTCCACATTGCACGGTGCAATTCTGAAATTTTTAGCTTTTTCCTGTTAATCCTAGCATGATAAAGAAGATTCAAAGAGTGAGATGCCAGCTCCTTTCATTCAGTCAGTAGCTTCAAACATTTCTGGTATATGAAAAACATGTTTTTCAATGGCAAAAATCAATGAATATTGTAAATGCACAAACAGTAATATCTCCACATTGCAAGGTGCAATTCTGAAATTTTTTGCTTTTTCCTGCTAATCCTAGCATGATAAAGAAGATTCAAAGAGAGTGAGATGCCAGCTCCTTTCATTCAGTCAGTAGCTTCAAACATTTCTGGTATATGAAAAACATGTTTTTCAATGGCAAAAATCAATGAATATTGTAAATGCACAAACAGTAATATCTCCACATTGCACGGTGCAATTCTGAAATTTTTAGCTTTTTCCTGTTAATCCTAGCATGATAAAGAAGATTCAAAGAGAGTGAGATGCCAGCTCCTTTCATTCAGTCAGTAGCTTCAAACATTTCTGGTATATGAAAAACATGTTTTTCAATGGCAAAAATCAATGAATATTGTAAATGCACAAACAGTAATATCTCCACATTGCAAGGTGCAATTCTGAAATTTTTTCCTTTTTCCTGCTAATCCTAGCATGATAAAGAAGATTCAAAGAGAGTGAGATGCCAGCTCCTTTCATTCAGTCAGTAGCTTCAAACATTTCTGGTATATGAAAAACATGTTTTTCAATGGCAAAAATCAATGAATATTGTAAATGCACAAACAGTAATATCTCCACATTGCACGGTGCAATTCTGAAATTTTTAGCTTTTTCCTGTTAATCCTAGCATGATAAAGAAGATTCAAAGAGAGTGAGATGCCAGCTCCTTTCATTCAGTCAGTAGCTTCAAACATTTCTGGTATATGAAAAACATGTTTTTCAATGGCAAAAATCAATGAATATTGTAAATGCACAAACAGTAATATCTCCACATTGCAAGGTGCAATTCTGAAATTTTTTGCTTTTTCCTGCTAATCCTAGCATGATAAAGAAGATTCAAAGAGAGTGAGATGCCAGCTCCTTTCATTCAGTCAGTAGCTTCAAACATTTCTGGTATATGAAAAACATGTTTTTCAA
This sequence comes from Phyllobates terribilis, assembly GCF_046119375.1. Taxonomy (NCBI): domain Eukaryota; kingdom Metazoa; phylum Chordata; class Amphibia; order Anura; family Dendrobatidae; genus Phyllobates; species Phyllobates terribilis. The sequence continues at coordinate 60,286 of NW_027366795.1, read as the reverse complement.
TGGCAAAAATCAATGAATATTGTAAATGCACAAACAGTAATATCTCCACATTGCACGGTGCAATTCTGAAATTTTTAGCTTTTTCCTGTTAATCCTAGCATGATAAAGAAGATTCAAAGAGAGTGAGATGCCAGCTCCTTTCATTCAGTCAGTAGCTTCAAACATTTCTGGTATATGAAAAACATGTTTTTCAATGGCAAAAATCAATGAATATTGTAAATGCACAAACAGTAATATCTCCACATTGCAAGGTGCAATTCTGAAATTTTTTGCTTTTTCCTGCTAATCCTAGCATGATAAAGAAGATTCAAAGAGAGTGAGATGCCAGCTCCTTTCATTCAGTCAGTAGCTTCAAACATTTCTGGTATATGAAAAACGTTTTTCAATGGCAAAAATCAATGAATATTGTAAATGCACAAACAGTAATATCTCCACATTGCAAGGTGCAATTCTGAAATTTTTTGCTTTTTCCTGCTAATCCTAGCATGATAAAGAAGATTCAAAGAGAGTGAGATGCCAGCTCCTTTCATTCAGTCAGTAGCTTCAAACATTTCTGGTATATGAAAAACGTTTTTCAATGGCAAAAATCAATGAATATTGTAAATGCACAAACAGTAATATCTCCACATTGCACGGTGCAATTCTGAAATTTTTAGCTTTTTCCTGTTAATCCTAGCATGATAAAGAAGATTCAAAGAGAGTGAGATGCCAGCTCCTTTCATTCAGTCAGTAGCTTCAAACATTTCTGGTATATGAAAAACATGTTTTTCAATGGCAAAAATCAATGAATATTGTAAATGCACAAACAGTAATATCTCCACATTGCAAGGTGCAATTCTGAAATTTTTTGCTTTTTCCTGTTAATCCTAGCATGATAAAGAAGATTCAAAGAGAGTGAGATGCCAGCTCCTTTCATTCAGTCAGTAGCTTCAAACATTTCTGGTATATGAAAAACATGTTTTTCAATGGCAAAAATCAATGAATATTGTAAATGCACAAACAGTAATATCTCCACATTGCAAGGTGCAATTCTGAAATTTTTTGCTTTTTCCTGCTAATCCTAGCATGATAAAGAAGATTCAAAGAGAGTGAGATGCCAGCTCCTTTCATTCAGTCAGTAGCTTCAAACATTTCTGGTATATGAAAAACATGTTTTTCAATGGCAAAAATCAATGAATATTGTAAATGCACAAACAGTAATATCTCCACATTGCACGGTGCAATTCTGAAATTTTTAGCTTTTTCCTGTTAATCCTAGCATGATAAAGAAGATTCAAAGAGAGTGAGATGCCAGCTCCTTTCATTCAGTCAGTAGCTTCAAACATTTCTGGTATATGAAAAACATGTTTTTCAATGGCAAAAATCAATGAATATTGTAAATGCACAAACAGTAATATCTCCACATTGCAAGGTGCAATTCTGAAATTTTTTGCTTTTTCCTGTTAATCCTAGCATGATAAAGAAGATTCAAAGAGAGTGAGATGCCAGCTCCTTTCATTCAGTCAGTAGCTTCAAACATTTCTGGTATATGAAAAACATGTTTTTCAATGGCAAAAATCAATGAATATTGTAAATGCACAAACAGTAATATCTCCACATTGCAAGGTGCAATTCTGAAATTTTTTGCTTTTTCCTGCTAATCCTAGCATGATAAAGAAGATTCAAAGAGAGTGAGATGCCAGCTCCTTTCATTCAGTCAGTAGCTTCAAACATTTCTGGTATATGAAAAACATGTTTTTCAATGGCAAAAATCAATGAATATTGTAAATGCACAAACAGTAATATCTCCACATTGCACGGTGCAATTCTGAAATTTTTAGCTTTTTCCTGTTAATCCTAGCATGATAAAGAAGATTCAAAGAGAGTGAGATGCCAGCTCCTTTCATTCAGTCAGTAGCTTCAAACATTTCTGGTATATGAAAAACATGTTTTTCAATGGCAAAAATCAATGAATATTGTAAATGCACAAACAGTAATATCTCCACATTGCACGGTGCAATTCTGAAATTTTTAGCTTTTTCCTGTTAATCCTAGCATGATAAAGAAGATTCAAAGAGAGTGAGATGCCAGCTCCTTTCATTCAGTCAGTAGCTTCAAACATTTCTGGTATATGAAAAACATGTTTTTCAATGGCAAAAATCAATGAATATTGTAAATGCACAAACAGTAATATCTCCACATTGCAAGGTGCAATTCTGAAATTTTTTGCTTTTTCCTGTTAATCCTAGCATGATAAAGAAGATTCAAAGAGAGTGAGATGCCAGCTCCTTTCATTCAGTCAGTAGCTTCAAACATTTCTGGTATATGAAAAACATGTTTTTCAATGGCAAAAATCAATGAATATTGTAAATGCACAAACAGTAATATCTCCACATTGCAAGGTGCAATTCTGAAATTTTTTGCTTTTTCCTGCTAATCCTAGCATGATAAAGAAGATTCAAAGAGAGTGAGATGCCAGCTCCTTTCATTCAGTCAGTAGCTTCAAACATTTCTGGTATATGAAAAACATGTTTTTCAATGGCAAAAATCAATGAATATTGTAAATGCACAAACAGTAATATCTCCACATTGCACGGTGCAATTCTGAAATTTTTAGCTTTTTCCTGTTAATCCTAGCATGATAAAGAAGATTCAAAGAGAGTGAGATGCCAGCTCCTTTCATTCAGTCAGTAGCTTCAAACATTTCTGGTATATGAAAAACATGTTTTTCAATGGCAAAAATCAATGAATATTGTAAATGCACAAACAGTAATATCTCCACATTGCAAGGTGCAATTCTGAAATTTTTTGCTTTTTCCTGTTAATCCTAGCATGATAAAGAAGATTCAAAGAGAGTGAGATGCCAGCTCCTTTCATTCAGTCAGTAGCTTCAAACATTTCTGGTATATGAAAAACATGTTTTTCAATGGCAAAAATCAATGAATATTGTAAATGCACAAACAGTAATATCTCCACATTGCAAGGTGCAATTCTGAAATTTTTTGCTTTTTCCTGCTAATCCTAGCATGATAAAGAAGATTCAAAGAGAGTGAGATGCCAGCTCCTTTCATTCAGTCAGTAGCTTCAAACATTTCTGGTATATGAAAAACATGTTTTTCAATGGCAAAAATCAATGAATATTGTAAATGCACAAACAGTAATATCTCCACATTGCACGGTGCAATTCTGAAATTTTTAGCTTTTTCCTGTTAATCCTAGCATGATAAAGAAGATTCAAAGAGAGTGAGATGCCAGCTCCTTTCATTCAGTCAGTAGCTTCAAACATTTCTGGTATATGAAAAACATGTTTTTCAATGGCAAAAATCAATGAATATTGTAAATGCACAAACAGTAATATCTCCACATTGCAAGGTGCAATTCTGAAATTTTTTGCTTTTTCCTGCTAATCCTAGCATGATAAAGAAGATTCAAAGAGAGTGAGATGCCAGCTCCTTTCATTCAGTCAGTAGCTTCAAACATTTCTGGTATATGAAAAACATGTTTTTCAATGGCAAAAATCAATGAATATTGTAAATGCACACACAGTAATATCTCCACATTGCAAGGTGCAATTCTGAAATTTTTTGCTTTTTCCTGTTAATCCTAGCATGATAAAGAAGATTCAAAGAGAGTGAGATGCCAGCTCCTTTCATTCAGTCAGTAGCTTCAAACATTTCTGGTATATGAAAAACATGTTTTTCAATGGCAAAAATCAATGAATATTGTAAATGCACAAACAGTAATATCTCCACATTGCAAGGTGCAATTCTGAAATTTTTTGCTTTTTCCTGCTAATCCTAGCATGATAAAGAAGATTCAAAGAGAGTGAGATGCCAGCTCCTTTCATTCAGTCAGTAGCTTCAAACATTTCTGGTATATGAAAAACATGTTTTTCAATGGCAAAAATCAATGAATATTGTAAATGCACAAACAGTAATATCTCCACATTGCACGGTGCAATTCTGAAATTTTTAGCTTTTTCCTGTTAATCCTAGCATGATAAAGAAGATTCAAAGAGAGTGAGATGCCAGCTCCTTTCATTCAGTCAGTAGCTTCAAACATTTCTGGTATATGAAAAACATGTTTTTCAATGGCAAAAATCAATGAATATTGTAAATGCACAAACAGTAATATCTCCACATTGCAAGGTGCAATTCTGAAATTTTTTGCTTTTTCCTGCTAATCCTAGCATGATAAAGAAGATTCAAAGAGAGTGAGATGCCAGCTCCTTTCATTCAGTCAGTAGCTTCAAACATTTCTGGTATATGAAAAACATGTTTTTCAATGGCAAAAATCAATGAATATTGTAAATGCACAAACAGTAATATCTCCACATTGCACGGTGCAATTCTGAAATTTTTAGCTTTTTCCTGTTAATCCTAGCATGATAAAGAAGATTCAAAGAGTGAGATGCCAGCTCCTTTCATTCAGTCAGTAGCTTCAAACATTTCTGGTATATGAAAAACATGTTTTTCAATGGCAAAAATCAATGAATATTATAAATGCACAAACAGTAATATCTCCACATTGCAAGGTGCAATTCTGAAATTTTTTGCTTTTTCCTGCTAATCCTAGCATGATAAAGAAGATTCAAAGAGAGTGAGATGCCAGCTCCTTTCATTCAGTCAGTAGCTTCAAACATTTCTGGTATATGAAAAACATGTTTTTCAATGGCAAAAATCAATGAATATTGTAAATGCACAAACAGTAATATCTCCACATTGCACGGTGCAATTCTGAAATTTTTAGCTTTTTCCTGTTAATCCTAGCATGATAAAGAAGATTCAAAGAGAGTGAGATGCCAGCTCCTTTCATTCAGTCAGTAGCTTCAAACATTTCTGGTATATGAAAAACATGTTTTTCAATGGCAAAAATCAATGAATATTGTAAATGCACAAACAGTAATATCTCCACATTGCAAGGTGCAATTCTGAAATTTTTTCCTTTTTCCTGCTAATCCTAGCATGATAAAGAAGATTCAAAGAGAGTGAGATGCCAGCTCCTTTCATTCAGTCAGTAGCTTCAAACATTTCTGGTATATGAAAAACATGTTTTTCAATGGCAAAAATCAATGAATATTGTAAATGCACAAACAGTAATATCTCCACATTGCACGGTGCAATTCTGAAATTTTTAGCTTTTTCCTGTTAATCCTAGCATGATAAAGAAGATTCAAAGAGAGTGAGATGCCAGCTCCTTTCATTCAGTCAGTAGCTTCAAACATTTCTGGTATATGAAAAACATGTTTTTCAATGGCAAAAATCAATGAATATTGTAAATGCACAAACAGTAATATCTCCACATTGCAAGGTGCAATTCTGAAATTTTTTGCTTTTTCCTGCTAATCCTAGCATGATAAAGAAGATTCAAAGAGAGTGAGATGCCAGCTCCTTTCATTCAGTCAGTAGCTTCAAACATTTCTGGTATATGAAAAACATGTTTTTCAATGGCAAAAATCAATGAATATTGTAAATGCACAAACAGTAATATCTCCACATTGCACGGTGCAATTCTGAAATTTTTAGCTTTTTCCTGTTAATCCTAGCATGATAAAGAAGATTCAAAGAGAGTGAGATGCCAGCTCCTTTCATTCAGTCAGTAGCTTCAAACATTTCTGGTATATGAAAAACATGTTTTTCAATGGCAAAAATCAATGAATATTGTAAATGCACAAACAGTAATATCTCCACATTGCAAGGTGCAATTCTGAAATTTTTTGCTTTTTCCTGTTAATCCTAGCATGATAAAGAAGATTCAAAGAGAGTGAGATGCCAGCTCCTTTCATTCAGTCAGTAGCTTCAAACATTTCTGGTATATGAAAAACGTTTTTCAATGGCAAAAATCAATGAATATTGTAAATGCACAAAGAGTAATATCTCCACATTGCAAGGTGCAATTCTGAAATTTTTTGCTTTTTCCTGCTAATCCTAGCATGATAAAGAAGATTCAAAGAGAGTGAGATGCCAGCTCCTTTCATTCAGTCAGTAGCTTCAAACATTTCTGGTATATGAAAAACGTTTTTCAATGGCAAAAATCAATGAATATTGTAAATGCACAAACAGTAATATCTCCACATTGCACGGTGCAATTCTGAAATTTTTAGCTTTTTCCTGTTAATCCTAGCATGATAAAGAAGATTCAAAGAGAGTGAGATGCCAGCTCCTTTCATTCAGTCAGTAGCTTCAAACATTTCTGGTATATGAAAAACATGTTTTTCAATGGCAAAAATCAATGAATATTGTAAATGCACAAACAGTAATATCTCCACATTGCAAGGTGCAATTCTGAAATTTTTTGCTTTTTCCTGCTAATCCTAGCATGATAAAGAAGATTCAAAGAGAGTGAGATGCCAGCTCCTTTCATTCAGTCAGTAGCTTCAAACATTTCTGGTATATGAAAAACATGTTTTTCAATGGCAAAAATCAATGAATATTGTAAATGCACAAAACAGTAATATCTCCACATTGCACGGTGCAATTCTGAAATTTTTAGCTTTTTCCTGTTAATCCTAGCATGATAAAGAAGATTCAAAGAGAGTGAGATGCCAGCTCCTTTCATTCAGTCAGTAGCTTCAAACATTTCTGGTATATGAAAAACATGTTTTTCAATGGCAAAAATCAATGAATATTGTAAATGCACAAACAGTAATATCTCCACATTGCAAGGTGCAATTCTGAAATTTTTTGCTTTTTCCTGCTAATCCTAGCATGATAAAGAAGATTCAAAGAGAGTGAGATGCCAGCTCCTTTCATTCAGTCAGTAGCTTCAAACATTTCTGGTATATGAAAAACATGTTTTTCAATGGCAAAAATCAATGAATATTGTAAATGCACAAACAGTAATATCTCCACATTGCACGGTGCAATTCTGAAATTTTTAGCTTTTTCCTGTTAATCCTAGCATGATAAAGAAGATTCAAAGAGAGTGAGATGCCAGCTCCTTTCATTCAGTCAGTAGCTTCAAACATTTCTGGTATATGAAAAACATGTTTTTCAATGGCAAAAATCAATGAATATTGTAAATGCACAAACAGTAATATCTCCACATTGCAAGGTGCAATTCTGAAATTTTTTGCTTTTTCCTGCTAATCCTAGCATGATAAAGAAGATTCAAAGAGAGTGAGATGCCAGCTCCTTTCATTCAGTCAGTAGCTTCAAACATTTCTGGTATATGAAAAACATGTTTTTCAATGGCAAAAATCAATGAATATTGTAAATGCACAAACAGTAATATCTCCACATTGCACGGTGCAATTCTGAAATTTTTAGCTTTTTCCTGTTAATCCTAGCATGATAAAGAAGATTCAAAGAGTGAGATGCCAGCTCCTTTCATTCAGTCAGTAGCTTCAAACATTTCTGGTATATGAAAAACATGTTTTTCAATGGCAAAAATCAATGAATATTGTAAATGCACAAACAGTAATATCTCCACATTGCAAGGTGCAATTCTGAAATTTTTTGCTTTTTCCTGCTAATCCTAGCATGATAAAGAAGATTCAAAGAGAGTGAGATGCCAGCTCCTTTCATTCAGTCAGTAGCTTCAAACATTTCTGGTATATGAAAAACATGTTTTTCAATGGCAAAAATCAATGAATATTGTAAATGCACAAACAGTAATATCTCCACATTGCACGGTGCAATTCTGAAATTTTTAGCTTTTTCCTGTTAATCCTAGCATGATAAAGAAGATTCAAAGAGAGTGAGATGCCAGCTCCTTTCATTCAGTCAGTAGCTTCAAACATTTCTGGTATATGAAAAACATGTTTTTCAATGGCAAAAATCAATGAATATTGTAAATGCACAAACAGTAATATCTCCACATTGCAAGGTGCAATTCTGAAATTTTTTCCTTTTTCCTGCTAATCCTAGCATGATAAAGAAGATTCAAAGAGAGTGAGATGCCAGCTCCTTTCATTCAGTCAGTAGCTTCAAACATTTCTGGTATATGAAAAACATGTTTTTCAATGGCAAAAATCAATGAATATTGTAAATGCACAAACAGTAATATCTCCACATTGCACGGTGCAATTCTGAAATTTTTAGCTTTTTCCTGTTAATCCTAGCATGATAAAGAAGATTCAAAGAGAGTGAGATGCCAGCTCCTTTCATTCAGTCAGTAGCTTCAAACATTTCTGGTATATGAAAAACATGTTTTTCAATGGCAAAAATCAATGAATATTGTAAATGCACAAACAGTAATATCTCCACATTGCAAGGTGCAATTCTGAAATTTTTTGCTTTTTCCTGCTAATCCTAGCATGATAAAGAAGATTCAAAGAGAGTGAGATGCCAGCTCCTTTCATTCAGTCAGTAGCTTCAAACATTTCTGGTATATGAAAAACATGTTTTTCAATGGCAAAAATCAATGAATATTGTAAATGCACAAACAGTAATATCTCCACATTGCACGGTGCAATTCTGAAATTTTTAGCTTTTTCCTGTTAATCCTAGCATGATAAAGAAGATTCAAAGAGAGTGAGATGCCAGCTCCTTTCATTCAGTCAGTAGCTTCAAACATTTCTGGTATATGAAAAACATGTTTTTCAATGGCAAAAATCAATGAATATTGTAAATGCACAAACAGTAATATCTCCACATTGCAAGGTGCAATTCTGAAATTTTTTGCTTTTTCCTGTTAATCCTAGCATGATAAAGAAGATTCAAAGAGAGTGAGATGCCAGCTCCTTTCATTCAGTCAGTAGCTTCAAACATTTCTGGTATATGAAAAACGTTTTTCAATGGCAAAAATCAATGAATATTGTAAATGCACAAAGAGTAATATCTCCACATTGCAAGGTGCAATTCTGAAATTTTTTGCTTTTTCCTGCTAATCCTAGCATGATAAAGAAGATTCAAAGAGAGTGAGATGCCAGCTCCTTTCATTCAGTCAGTAGCTTCAAACATTTCTGGTATATGAAAAACGTTTTTCAATGGCAAAAATCAATGAATATTGTAAATGCACAAACAGTAATATCTCCACATTGCACGGTGCAATTCTGAAATTTTTAGCTTTTTCCTGTTAATCCTAGCATGATAAAGAAGATTCAAAGAGAGTGAGATGCCAGCTCCTTTCATTCAGTCAGTAGCTTCAAACATTTCTGGTATATGAAAAACATGTTTTTCAATGGCAAAAATCAATGAATATTGTAAATGCACAAACAGTAATATCTCCACATTGCAAGGTGCAATTCTGAAATTTTTTGCTTTTTCCTGCTAATCCTAGCATGATAAAGAAGATTCAAAGAGAGTGAGATGCCAGCTCCTTTCATTCAGTCAGTAGCTTCAAACATTTCTGGTATATGAAAAACATGTTTTTCAATGGCAAAAATCAATGAATATTGTAAATGCACAAAACAGTAATATCTCCACATTGCACGGTGCAATTCTGAAATTTTTAGCTTTTTCCTGTTAATCCTAGCATGATAAAGAAGATTCAAAGAGAGTGAGATGCCAGCTCCTTTCATTCAGTCAGTAGCTTCAAACATTTCTGGTATATGAAAAACATGTTTTTCAATGGCAAAAATCAATGAATATTGTAAATGCACAAACAGTAATATCTCCACATTGCAAGGTGCAATTCTGAAATTTTTTGCTTTTTCCTGCTAATCCTAGCATGATAAAGAAGATTCAAAGAGAGTGAGATGCCAGCTCCTTTCATTCAGTCAGTAGCTTCAAACATTTCTGGTATATGAAAAACATGTTTTTCAATGGCAAAAATCAATGAATATTGTAAATGCACACACAGTAATATCTCCACATTGCAAGGTGCAATTCTGAAATTTTTTGCTTTTTCCTGTTAATCCTAGCATGATAAAGAAGATTCAAAGAGAGTGAGATGCCAGCTCCTTTCATTCAGTCAGTAGCTTCAAACATTTCTGGTATATGAAAAACATGTTTTTCAATGGCAAAAATCAATGAATATTGTAAATGCACAAACAGTAATATCTCCACATTGCAAGGTGCAATTCTGAAATTTTTTGCTTTTTCCTGCTAATCCTAGCATGATAAAGAAGATTCAAAGAGAGTGAGATGCCAGCTCCTTTCATTCAGTCAGTAGCTTCAAACATTTCTGGTATATGAAAAACATGTTTTTCAATGGCAAAAATCAATGAATATTGTAAATGCACAAACAGTAATATCTCCACATTGCACGGTGCAATTCTGAAATTTTTAGCTTTTTCCTGTTAATCCTAGCATGATAAAGAAGATTCAAAGAGAGTGAGATGCCAGCTCCTTTCATTCAGTCAGTAGCTTCAAACATTTCTGGTATATGAAAAACATGTTTTTCAATGGCAAAAATCAATGAATATTGTAAATGCACAAACAGTAATATCTCCACATTGCAAGGTGCAATTCTGAAATTTTTTGCTTTTTCCTGCTAATCCTAGCATGATAAAGAAGATTCAAAGAGAGTGAGATGCCAGCTCCTTTCATTCAGTCAGTAGCTTCAAACATTTCTGGTATATGAAAAACATGTTTTTCAATGGCAAAAATCAATGCATATTGTAAATGCACAAACAGTAATATCTCCACATTGCACGGTGCAATTCTGAAATTTTTAGCTTTTTCCTGTTAATCCTACCATGATAAAGAAGATTCAAAGAGAGTGAGATGCCAGCTCCTTTCATTCAGTCAGTAGCTTCAAACATTTCTGGTATATGAAAAACATGTTTTTCAATGGCAAAAATCAATGAATATTGTAAATGCACAAACAGTAATATCTCCACATTGCAAGGTGCAATTCTGAAATTTTTTGCTTTTTCCTGCTAATCCTAGCATGATAAAGAAGATTCAAAGAGAGTGAGATGCCAGCTCCTTTCATTCAGTCAGTAGCTTCAAACATTTCTGGTATATGAAAAACATGTTTTTCAATGGCAAAAATCAATGAATATTGTAAATGCACAAACAGTAATATCTCCACACTGCACGGTGCAATTCTGAAATTTTTAGCTTTTTCCTGTTAATCCTAGCATGATAAAGAAGATTCAAAGAGTGAGATGCCAGCTCCTTTCATTCAGTCAGTAGCTTCAAACATTTCTGGTATATGAAAAACATGTTTTTCAATGGCAAAAATCAATGAATATTGTAAATGCACAAACAGTAATATCTCCACATTGCAAGGTGCAATTCTGAAATTTTTTGCTTTTTCCTGTTAATCCTAGCATGATAAAGAAGATTCAAAGAGAGTGAGATGCCAGCTCCTTTCATTCAGTCAGTAGCTTCAAACATTTCTGGTATATGAAAAACGTTTTTCAATGGCAAAAATCAATGAATATTGTAAATGCACAAACAGTAATATCTCCACATTGCAAGGTGCAATTCTGAAATTTTTTGCTTTTTCCTGCTAATCCTAGCATGATAAAGAAGATTCAAAGAGAGTGAGATGCCAGCTCCTTTCATTCAGTCAGTAGCTTCAAACATTTCTGGTATATGAAAAACATGTTTTTCAATGGCAAAAATCAATGAATATTGTAAATGCACAAACAGTAATATCTCCACATTGCACGGTGCAATTCTGAAATTTTTAGCTTTTTCCTGTTAATCCTAGCATGATAAAGAAGATTCAAAGAGAGTGAGATGCCAGCTCCTTTCATTCAGTCAGTAGCTTCAAACATTTCTGGTATATGAAAAACATGTTTTTCAATGGCAAAAATCAATGAATATTGTAAATGCACAAACAGTAATATCTCCACATTGCACGGTGCAATTCTGAAATTTTTAGCTTTTTCCTGTTAATCCTAGCATGATAAAGAAGATTCAAAGAGAGTGAGATGCCAGCTCCTTTCATTCAGTCAGTAGCTTCAAACATTTCTGGTATATGAAAAACATGTTTTTCAATGGCAAAAATCAATGAATATTGTAAATGCACAAACAGTAATATCTCCACATTGCAAGGTGCAATTCTGAAATTTTTTGCTTTTTCCTGCTAATCCTAGCATGATAAAGAAGATTCAAAGAGAGTGAGATGCCAGCTCCTTTCATTCAGTCAGTAGCTTCAAACATTTCTGGTATATGAAAAACATGTTTTTCAATGGCAAAAATCAATGAATATTGTAAATGCACAAACAGTAATATCTCCACATTGCATGGTGCAATGCTGAAATTTTTAGCTTTTTCCTGTTAATCCTAGCATGATAAAGAAGATTCAAAGAGAGTGAGATGCCAGCTCCTTTCATTCAGTCAGTAGCTTCAAACATTTCTGGTATATGAAAAACGTTTTTCAATGGCAAAAATCAATGAATATTGTAAATGCACAAACAGTAATATCTCCACATTGCAAGGTGCAATTCTGAAATTTTTTGCTTTTTCCTGCTAATCCTAGCATGATAAAGAAGATTCAAAGAGAGTGAGATGCCAGCTCCTTTCATTCAGTCAGTAGCTTCAAACATTTCTGGTATATGAAAAACATGTTTTTCAATGGCAAAAATCAATGAATATTGTAAATGCACAAACAGTAATATCTCCACATTGCACGGTGCAATTCTGAAATTTTTAGCTTTTTCCTGTTAATCCTAGCATGATAAAGAAGATTCAAAGAGAGTGAGATGCCAGCTCCTTTCATTCAGTCAGTAGCTTCAAACATTTCTGGTATATGAAAAACATGTTTTTCAATGGCAAAAATCAATGAATATTGTAAATGCACAAACAGTAATATCTCCACATTGCACAGTGCAATTCTGAAATTTTTAGCTTTTTCCTGTTAATCCTAGCATGATAAAGAAGATTCAAAGAGAGTGAGATGCCAGCTCCTTTCATTCAGTCAGTAGCTTCAAACATTTCTGGTATATGAAAAACATGTTTTTCAATGGCAAAAATCAATGAATATTGTAAATGCACAAACAGTAATATCTCCACATTGCAAGGTGCAATTCTGAAATTTTTTGCTTTTTCCTGCTAATCCTAGCATGATAAAGAAGATTCAAAGAGAGTGAGATGCCAGCTCCTTTCATTCAGTCAGTAGCTTCAAACATTTCTGGTATATGAAAAACATGTTTTTCAATGGCAAAAATCAATGAATATTGTAAATGCACAAACAGTAATATCTCCACATTGCACGGTGCAATTCTGAAATTTTTAGCTTTTTCCTGTTAATCCTAGCATGATAAAGAAGATTCAAAGAGAGTGAGATGCCAGCTCCTTTCATTCAGTCAGTAGCTTCAAACATTTCTGGTATATGAAAAACATGTTTTTCAATGGCAAAAATCAATGAATATTGTAAATGCACAAACAGTAATATCTCCACATTGCAAGGTGCAATTCTGAAATTTTTTGCTTTTTCCTGCTAATCCTAGCATGATAAAGAAGATTCAAAGAGAGTGAGATGCCAGCTCCTTTCATTCAGTCAGTAGCTTCAAACATTTCTGGTATATGAAAAACATGTTTTTCAATGGCAAAAATCAATGAATATTGTAAATGCACAAACAGTAATATCTCCACATTGCACGGTGCAATTCTGAAATTTTTAGCTTTTTCCTGTTAATCCTAGCATGATAAAGAAGATTCAAAGAGAGTGAGATGCCAGCTCCTTTCATTCAGTCAGTAGCTTCAAACATTTCTGGTATATGAAAAACATGTTTTTCAATGGCAAAAATCAATGAATATTGTAAATGCACAAACAGTAATATCTCCACATTGCAAGGTGCAATTCTGAAATTTTTTGCTTTTTCCTGCTAATCCTAGCATGATAAAGAAGATTCAAAGAGAGTGAGATGCCAGCTCCTTTCATTCAGTCAGTAGCTTCAAACATTTCTGGTATATGAAAAACATGTTTTTCAATGGCAAAAATCAATGAATATTGTAAATGCACAAACAGTAATATCTCCACATTGCACGGTGCAATTCTGAAATTTTTAGCTTTTTCCTGTTAATCCTAGCATGATAAAGAAGATTCAAAGAGTGAGATGCCAGCTCCTTTCATTCAGTCAGTAGCTTCAAACATTTCTGGTATATGAAAAACATGTTTTTCAATGGCAAAAATCAATGAATATTGTAAATGCACAAACAGTAATATCTCCACATTGCAAGGTGCAATTCTGAAATTTTTTGCTTTTTCCTGTTAATCCTAGCATGATAAAGAAGATTCAAAGAGAGTGAGATGCCAGCTCCTTTCATTCAGTCAGTAGCTTCAAACATTTCTGGTATATGAAAAACGTTTTTCAATGGCAAAAATCAATGAATATTGTAAATGCACAAACAGTAATATCTCCACATTGCAAGGTGCAATTCTGAAATTTTTTGCTTTTTCCTGCTAATCCTAGCATGATAAAGAAGATTCAAAGAGAGTGAGATGCCAGCTCCTTTCATTCAGTCAGTAGCTTCAAACATTTCTGGTATATGAAAAACATGTTTTTCAATGGCAAAAATCAATGAATATTGTAAATGCACAAACAGTAATATCTCCACATTGCACGGTGCAATTCTGAAATTTTTAGCTTTTTCCTGTTAATCCTAGCATGATAAAGAAGATTCAAAGAGAGTGAGATGCCAGCTCCTTTCATTCAGTCAGTAGCTTCAAACATTTCTGGTATATGAAAAACATGTTTTTCAATGGCAAAAATCAATGAATATTGTAAATGCACAAACAGTAATATCTCCACATTGCAAGGTGCAATTCTGAAATTTTTTGCTTTTTCCTGCTAATCCTAGCATGATAAAGAAGATTCAAAGAGAGTGAGATGCCAGCTCCTTTCATTCAGTCAGTAGCTTCAAACATTTCTGGTATATGAAAAACATGTTTTTCAATGGCAAAAATCAATGAATATTGTAAATGCACAAACAGTAATATCTCCACATTGCACGGTGCAATTCTGAAATTTTTAGCTTTTTCCTGTTAATCCTAGCATGATAAAGAAGATTCAAAGAGAGTGAGATGCCAGCTCCTTTCATTCAGTCAGTAGCTTCAAACATTTCTGGTATATGAAAAACATGTTTTTCAATGGCAAAAATCAATGAATATTGTAAATGCACAAACAGTAATATCTCCACATTGCAAGGTGCAATTCTGAAATTTTTTGCTTTTTCCTGTTAATCCTAGCATGATAAAGAAGATTCAAAGAGAGTGAGATGCCAGCTCCTTTCATTCAGTCAGTAGCTTCAAACATTTCTGGTATATGAAAAACGTTTTTCAATGGCAAAAATCAATGAATATTGTAAATGCACAAACAGTAATATCTCCACATTGCACGGTGCAATTCTGAAATTTTTAGCTTTTTCCTGTTAATCCTAGCATGATAAAGAAGATTCAAAGAGAGTGAGATGCCAGCTCCTTTCATTCAGTCAGTAGCTTCAAACATTTCTGGTATATGAAAAACATGTTTTTCAATGGCAAAAATCAATGAATATTGTAAATGCACAAACAGTAATATCTCCACATTGCAAGGTGCAATTCTGAAATTTTTTGCTTTTTCCTGCTAATCCTAGCATGATAAAGAAGATTCAAAGAGAGTGAGATGCCAGCTCCTTTCATTCAGTCAGTAGCTTCAAACATTTCTGGTATATGAAGAACATGTTTTTCAATGGCAAAAATCAATGAATATTGTAAATGCACAAACAGTAATATCTCCACATTGCAAGGTGCAATTCTGAAATTTTTTGCTTTTTCCTGTTAATCCTAGCATGATAAAGAAGATTCAAAGAGAGTGAGATGCCAGCTCCTTTCATTCAGTCAGTAGCTTCAAACATTTCTGGTATATGAAAAACATGTTTTTCAATGGCAAAAATCAATGAATATTGTAAATGCACAAACAGTAATATCTCCACATTGCAAGGTGCAATTCTGAAATTTTTTGCTTTTTCCTGCTAATCCTAGCATGATAAAGAAGATTCAAAGAGAGTGAGATGCCAGCTCCTTTCATTCAGTCAGTAGCTTCAAACATTTCTGGTATATGAAAAACATGTTTTTCAATGGCAAAAATCAATGCATATTGTAAATGCACAAACAGTAATATCTCCACATTGCACGGTGCAATTCTGAAATTTTTAGCTTTTTCCTGTTAATCCTACCATGATAAAGAAGATTCAAAGAGAGTGAGATGCCAGCTCCTTTCATTCAGTCAGTAGCTTCAAACATTTCTGGTATATGAAAAACATGTTTTTCAATGGCAAAAATCAATGAATATTGTAAATGCACAAACAGTAATATCTCCACATTGCAAGGTGCAATTCTGAAATTTTTTGCTTTTTCCTGCTAATCCTAGCATGATAAAGAAGATTCAAAGAGAGTGAGATGCCAGCTCCTTTCATTCAGTCAGTAGCTTCAAACATTTCTGGTATATGAAAAACATGTTTTTCAATGGCAAAAATCAATGAATATTGTAAATGCACAAACAGTAATATCTCCACACTGCACGGTGCAATTCTGAAATTTTTAGCTTTTTCCTGTTAATCCTAGCATGATAAAGAAGATTCAAAGAGTGAGATGCCAGCTCCTTTCATTCAGTCAGTAGCTTCAAACATTTCTGGTATATGAAAAACATGTTTTTCAATGGCAAAAATCAATGAATATTGTAAATGCACAAACAGTAATATCTCCACATTGCAAGGTGCAATTCTGAAATTTTTTGCTTTTTCCTGTTAATCCTAGCATGATAAAGAAGATTCAAAGAGAGTGAGATGCCAGCTCCTTTCATTCAGTCAGTAGCTTCAAACATTTCTGGTATATGAAAAACGTTTTTCAATGGCAAAAATCAATGAATATTGTAAATGCACAAACAGTAATATCTCCACATTGCAAGGTGCAATTCTGAAATTTTTTGCTTTTTCCTGCTAATCCTAGCATGATAAAGAAGATTCAAAGAGAGTGAGATGCCAGCTCCTTTCATTCAGTCAGTAGCTTCAAACATTTCTGGTATATGAAAAACATGTTTTTCAATGGCAAAAATCAATGAATATTGTAAATGCACAAACAGTAATATCTCCACATTGCATGGTGCAATGCTGAAATTTTTAGCTTTTTCCTGTTAATCCTAGCATGATAAAGAAGATTCAAAGAGAGTGAGATGCCAGCTCCTTTCATTCAGTCAGTAGCTTCAAACATTTCTGGTATATGAAAAACGTTTTTCAATGGCAAAAATCAATGAATATTGTAAATGCACAAACAGTAATATCTGCACATTGCAAGGTGCAATTCTGAAATTTTTTGCTTTTTCCTGCTAATCCTAGCATGATAAAGAAGATTCAAAGAGAGTGAGATGCCAGCTCCTTTCATTCAGTCAGTAGCTTCAAACATTTCTGGTATATGAAAAACATGTTTTTCAATGGCAAAAATCAATGAATATTGTAAATGCACAAACAGTAATATCTCCACATTGCACGGTGCAATTCTGAAATTTTTAGCTTTTTCCTGTTAATCCTAGCATGATAAAGAAGATTCAAAGAGAGTGAGATGCCAGCTCCTTTCATTCAGTCAGTAGCTTCAAACATTTCTGGTATATGAAAAACATGTTTTTCAATGGCAAAAATCAATGAATATTGTAAATGCACAAACAGTAATATCTCCACATTGCACAGTGCAATTCTGAAATTTTTAGCTTTTTCCTGTTAATCCTAGCATGATAAAGAAGATTCAAAGAGAGTGAGATGCCAGCTCCTTTCATTCAGTCAGTAGCTTCAAACATTTCTGGTATATGAAAAACATGTTTTTCAATGGCAAAAATCAATGAATATTGTAAATGCACAAACAGTAATATCTCCACATTGCAAGGTGCAATTCTGAAATTTTTTGCTTTTTCCTGCTAATCCTAGCATGATAAAGAAGATTCAAAGAGAGTGAGATGCCAGCTCCTTTCATTCAGTCAGTAGCTTCAAACATTTCTGGTATATGAAAAACATGTTTTTCAATGGCAAAAATCAATGAATATTGTAAATGCACAAACAGTAATATCTCCACATTGCACGGTGCAATTCTGAAATTTTTAGCTTTTTCCTGTTAATCCTAGCATGATAAAGAAGATTCAAAGAGAGTGAGATGCCAGCTCCTTTCATTCAGTCAGTAGCTTCAAACATTTCTGGTATATGAAAAACATGTTTTTCAATGGCAAAAATCAATGAATATTGTAAATGCACAAACAGTAATATCTCCACATTGCAAGGTGCAATTCTGAAATTTTTTGCTTTTTCCTGCTAATCCTAGCATGATAAAGAAGATTCAAAGAGAGTGAGATGCCAGCTCCTTTCATTCAGTCAGTAGCTTCAAACATTTCTGGTATATGAAAAACATGTTTTTCAATGGCAAAAATCAATGAATATTGTAAATGCACAAACAGTAATATCTCCACATTGCACGGTGCAATTCTGAAATTTTTAGCTTTTTCCTGTTAATCCTAGCATGATAAAGAAGATTCAAAGAGAGTGAGATGCCAGCTCCTTTCATTCAGTCAGTAGCTTCAAACATTTCTGGTATATGAAAAACATGTTTTTCAATGGCAAAAATCAATGAATATTGTAAATGCACAAACAGTAATATCTCCACATTGCAAGGTGCAATTCTGAAATTTTTTGCTTTTTCCTGCTAATCCTAGCATGATAAAGAAGATTCAAAGAGAGTGAGATGCCAGCTCCTTTCATTCAGTCAGTAGCTTCAAACATTTCTGGTATATGAAAAACATGTTTTTCAATGGCAAAAATCAATGAATATTGTAAATGCACAAACAGTAATATCTCCACATTGCACGGTGCAATTCTGAAATTTTTAGCTTTTTCCTGTTAATCCTAGCATGATAAAGAAGATTCAAAGAGTGAGATGCCAGCTCCTTTCATTCAGTCAGTAGCTTCAAACATTTCTGGTATATGAAAAACATGTTTTTCAATGGCAAAAATCAATGAATATTGTAAATGCACAAACAGTAATATCTCCACATTGCAAGGTGCAATTCTGAAATTTTTTGCTTTTTCCTGTTAATCCTAGCATGATAAAGAAGATTCAAAGAGAGTGAGATGCCAGCTCCTTTCATTCAGTCAGTAGCTTCAAACATTTCTGGTATATGAAAAACGTTTTTCAATGGCAAAAATCAATGAATATTGTAAATGCACAAACAGTAATATCTCCACATTGCAAGGTGCAATTCTGAAATTTTTTGCTTTTTCCTGCTAATCCTAGCATGATAAAGAAGATTCAAAGAGAGTGAGATGCCAGCTCCTTTCATTCAGTCAGTAGCTTCAAACATTTCTGGTATATGAAAAACATGTTTTTCAATGGCAAAAATCAATGAATATTGTAAATGCACAAACAGTAATATCTCCACATTGCACAGTGCAATTCTGAAATTTTTAGCTTTTTCCTGTTAATCCTAGCATGATAAAGAAGATTCAAAGAGAGTGAGATGCCAGCTCCTTTCATTCAGTCAGTAGCTTCAAACATTTCTGGTATATGAAAAACATGTTTTTCAATGGCAAAAATCAATGAATATTGTAAATGCACAAACAGTAATATCTCCACATTGCAAGGTGCAATTCTGAAATTTTTTGCTTTTTCCTGCTAATCCTAGCATGATAAAGAAGATTCAAAGAGAGTGAGATGCCAGCTCCTTTCATTCAGTCAGTAGCTTCAAACATTTCTGGTATATGAAAAACATGTTTTTCAATGGCAAAAATCAATGAATATTGTAAATGCACAAACAGTAATATCTCCACATTGCACGGTGCAATTCTGAAATTTTTAGCTTTTTCCTGTTAATCCTAGCATGATAAAGAAGATTCAAAGAGAGTGAGATGCCAGCTCCTTTCATTCAGTCAGTAGCTTCAAACATTTCTGGTATATGAAAAACATGTTTTTCAATGGCAAAAATCAATGAATATTGTAAATGCACAAACAGTAATATCTCCACATTGCAAGGTGCAATTCTGAAATTTTTTGCTTTTTCCTGTTAATCCTAGCATGATAAAGAAGATTCAAAGAGAGTGAGATGCCAGCTCCTTTCATTCAGTCAGTAGCTTCAAACATTTCTGGTATATGAAAAACGTTTTTCAATGGCAAAAATCAATGAATATTGTAAATGCACAAACAGTAATATCTCCACATTGCACGGTGCAATTCTGAAATTTTTAGCTTTTTCCTGTTAATCCTAGCATGATAAAGAAGATTCAAAGAGAGTGAGATGCCAGCTCCTTTCATTCAGTCAGTAGCTTCAAACATTTCTGGTATATGAAAAACATGTTTTTCAATGGCAAAAATCAATGAATATTGTAAATGCACAAACAGTAATATCTCCACATTGCAAGGTGCAATTCTGAAATTTTTTGCTTTTTCCTGCTAATCCTAGCATGATAAAGAAGATTCAAAGAGAGTGAGATGCCAGCTCCTTTCATTCAGTCAGTAGCTTCAAACATTTCTGGTATATGAAGAACATGTTTTTCAATGGCAAAAATCAATGAATATTGTAAATGCACAAACAGTAATATCTCCACATTGCAAGGTGCAATTCTGAAATTTTTTGCTTTTTCCTGTTAATCCTAGCATGATAAAGAAGATTCAAAGAGAGTGAGATGCCAGCTCCTTTCATTCAGTCAGTAGCTTCAAACATTTCTGGTATATGAAAAACATGTTTTTCAATGGCAAAAATCAATGAATATTGTAAATGCACAAACAGTAATATCTCCACATTGCAAGGTGCAATTCTGAAATTTTTTGCTTTTTCCTGCTAATCCTAGCATGATAAAGAAGATTCAAAGAGAGTGAGATGCCAGCTCCTTTCATTCAGTCAGTAGCTTCAAACATTTCTGGTATATGAAAAACATGTTTTTCAATGGCAAAAATCAATGCATATTGTAAATGCACAAACAGTAATATCTCCACATTGCACGGTGCAATTCTGAAATTTTTAGCTTTTTCCTGTTAATCCTACCATGATAAAGAAGATTCAAAGAGAGTGAGATGCCAGCTCCTTTCATTCAGTCAGTAGCTTCAAACATTTCTGGTATATGAAAAACATGTTTTTCAATGGCAAAAATCAATGAATATTGTAAATGCACAAACAGTAATATCTCCACATTGCAAGGTGCAATTCTGAAATTTTTTGCTTTTTCCTGCTAATCCTAGCATGATAAAGAAGATTCAAAGAGAGTGAGATGCCAGCTCCTTTCATTCAGTCAGTAGCTTCAAACATTTCTGGTATATGAAAAACATGTTTTTCAATGGCAAAAATCAATGAATATTGTAAATGCACAAACAGTAATATCTCCACACTGCACGGTGCAATTCTGAAATTTTTAGCTTTTTCCTGTTAATCCTAGCATGATAAAGAAGATTCAAAGAGTGAGATGCCAGCTCCTTTCATTCAGTCAGTAGCTTCAAACATTTCTGGTATATGAAAAACATGTTTTTCAATGGCAAAAATCAATGAATATTGTAAATGCACAAACAGTAATATCTCCACATTGCAAGGTGCAATTCTGAAATTTTTTGCTTTTTCCTGTTAATCCTAGCATGATAAAGAAGATTCAAAGAGAGTGAGATGCCAGCTCCTTTCATTCAGTCAGTAGCTTCAAACATTTCTGGTATATGAAAAACGTTTTTCAATGGCAAAAATCAATGAATATTGTAAATGCACAAACAGTAATATCTCCACATTGCAAGGTGCAATTCTGAAATTTTTTGCTTTTTCCTGCTAATCCTAGCATGATAAAGAAGATTCAAAGAGAGTGAGATGCCAGCTCCTTTCATTCAGTCAGTAGCTTCAAACATTTCTGGTATATGAAAAACATGTTTTTCAATGGCAAAAATCAATGAATATTGTAAATGCACAAACAGTAATATCTCCACATTGCACGGTGCAATTCTGAAATTTTTAGCTTTTTCCTGTTAATCCTAGCATGATAAAGAAGATTCAAAGAGAGTGAGATGCCAGCTCCTTTCATTCAGTCAGTAGCTTCAAACATTTCTGGTATATGAAAAACATGTTTTTCAATGGCAAAAATCAATGAATATTGTAATGCACAAACAGTAATATCTCCACATTGCACGGTGCAATTCTGAAATTTTTAGCTTTTTCCTGTTAATCCTAGCATGATAAAGAAGATTCAAAGAGAGTGAGATGCCAGCTCCTTTCATTCAGTCAGTAGCTTCAAACATTTCTGGTATATGAAAAACATGTTTTTCAATGGCAAAAATCAATGAATATTGTAAATGCACAAACAGTAATATCTCCACATTGCAAGGTGCAATTCTGAAATTTTTTGCTTTTTCCTGCTAATCCTAGCATGATAAAGAAGATTCAAAGAGAGTGAGATGCCAGCTCCTTTCATTCAGTCAGTAGCTTCAAACATTTCTGGTATATGAAAAACATGTTTTTCAATGGCAAAAATCAATGAATATTGTAAATGCACAAACAGTAATATCTCCACATTGCACGGTGCAATGCTGAAATTTTTAGCTTTTTCCTGTTAATCCTAGCATGATAAAGAAGATTCAAAGAGAGTGAGATGCCAGCTCCTTTCATTCAGTCAGTAGCTTCAAACATTTCTGGTATATGAAAAACGTTTTTCAATGGCAAAAATCAATGAATATTGTAAATGCACAAACAGTAATATCTCCACATTGCAAGGTGCAATTCTGAAATTTTTTGCTTTTTCCTGCTAATCCTAGCATGATAAAGAAGATTCAAAGAGAGTGAGATGCCAGCTCCTTTCATTCAGTCAGTAGCTTCAAACATTTCTGGTATATGAAAAACATGTTTTTCAATGGCAAAAATCAATGAATATTGTAAATGCACAAACAGTAATATCTCCACATTGCACGGTGCAATTCTGAAATTTTTAGCTTTTTCCTGTTAATCCTAGCATGATAAAGAAGATTCAAAGAGAGTGAGATGCCAGCTCCTTTCATTCAGTCAGTAGCTTCAAACATTTCTGGTATATGAAAAACATGTTTTTCAATGGCAAAAATCAATGAATATTGTAAATGCACAAACAGTAATATCTCCACATTGCACAGTGCAATTCTGAAATTTTTAGCTTTTTCCTGTTAATCCTAGCATGATAAAGAAGATTCAAAGAGAGTGAGATGCCAGCTCCTTTCATTCAGTCAGTAGCTTCAAACATTTCTGGTATATGAAAAACATGTTTTTCAATGGCAAAAATCAATGAATATTGTAAATGCACAAACAGTAATATCTCCACATTGCAAGGTGCAATTCTGAAATTTTTTGCTTTTTCCTGCTAATCCTAGCATGATAAAGAAGATTCAAAGAGAGTGAGATGCCAGCTCCTTTCATTCAGTCAGTAGCTTCAAACATTTCTGGTATATGAAAAACATGTTTTTCAATGGCAAAAATCAATGAATATTGTAAATGCACAAACAGTAATATCTCCACATTGCACGGTGCAATTCTGAAATTTTTAGCTTTTTCCTGTTAATCCTAGCATGATAAAGAAGATTCAAAGAGAGTGAGATGCCAGCTCCTTTCATTCAGTCAGTAGCTTCAAACATTTCTGGTATATGAAAAACATGTTTTTCAATGGCAAAAATCAATGAATATTGTAAATGCACAAACAGTAATATCTCCACATTGCAAGGTGCAATTCTGAAATTTTTTGCTTTTTCCTGTTAATCCTAGCATGATAAAGAAGATTCAAAGAGAGTGAGATGCCAGCTCCTTTCATTCAGTCAGTAGCTTCAAACATTTCTGGTATATGAAAAACGTTTTTCAATGGCAAAAATCAATGAATATTGTAAATGCACAACAGTAATATCTCCACATTGCAAGGTGCAATTCTGAAATTTTTTGCTTTTTCCTGCTAATCCTAGCATGATAAAGAAGATTCAAAGAGAGTGAGATGCCAGCTCCTTTCATTCAGTCAGTAGCTTCAAACATTTCTGGTATATGAAAAACATGTTTTTCAATGGCAAAAATCAATGAATATTGTAAATGCACAAACAGTAATATCTCCACATTGCACGGTGCAATTCTGAAATTTTTAGCTTTTTCCTGTTAATCCTAGCATGATAAAGAAGATTCAAAGAGAGTGAGATGCCAGCTCCTTTCATTCAGTCAGTAGCTTCAAACATTTCTGGTATATGAAAAACATGTTTTTCAATGGCAAAAATCAATGAATATTGTAAATGCACAAACAGTAATATCTCCACATTGCAAGGTGCAATTCTGAAATTTTTTGCTTTTTCCTGCTAATCCTAGCATGATAAAGAAGATTCAAAGAGAGTGAGATGCCAGCTCCTTTCATTCAGTCAGTAGCTTCAAACATTTCTGGTATATGAAAAACATGTTTTTCAATGGCAAAAATCAATGAATATTGTAAATGCACAAACAGTAATATCTCCACATTGCACGGTGCAATTCTGAAATTTTTAGCTTTTTCCTGTTAATCCTAGCATGATAAAGAAGATTCAAAGAGAGTGAGATGCCAGCTCCTTTCATTCAGTCAGTAGCTTCAAACATTTCTGGTATATGAAAAACATGTTTTTCAATGGCAAAAATCAATGAATATTGTAAATGCACAAACAGTAATATCTCCACATTGCAAGGTGCAATTCTGAAATTTTTTGCTTTTTCCTGTTAATCCTAGCATGATAAAGAAGATTCAAAGAGAGTGAGATGCCAGCTCCTTTCATTCAGTCAGTAGCTTCAAACATTTCTGGTATATGAAAAACATGTTTTTCAATGGCAAAAATCAATGAATATTGTAAATGCACAAACAGTAATATCTCCACATTGCAAGGTGCAATTCTGAAATTTTTTGCTTTTTCCTGCTAATCCTAGCATGATAAAGAAGATTCAAAGAGAGTGAGATGCCAGCTCCTTTCATTCAGTCAGTAGCTTCAAACATTTCTGGTATATGAAAAACATGTTTTTCAATGGCAAAAATCAATGAATATTGTAAATGCACAAACAGTAATATCTCCACATTGCACGGTGCAATTCTGAAATTTTTAGCTTTTTCCTGTTAATCCTAGCATGATAAAGAAGATTCAAAGAGAGTGAGATGCCAGCTCCTTTCATTCAGTCAGTAGCTTCAAACATTTCTGGTATATGAAAAACATGTTTTTCAATGGCAAAAATCAATGAATATTGTAAATGCACAAACAGTAATATCTCCACATTGCAAGGTGCAATTCTGAAATTTTTTGCTTTTTCCTGCTAATCCTAGCATGATAAAGAAGATTCAAAGAGAGTGAGATGCCAGCTCCTTTCATTCAGTCAGTAGCTTCAAACATTTCTGGTATATGAAAAACATGTTTTTCAATGGCAAAAATCAATGAATATTGTAAATGCACAAACAGTAATATCTCCACATTGCACGGTGCAATTCTGAAATTTTTAGCTTTTTCCTGTTAATCCTAGCATGATAAAGAAGATTCAAAGAGAGTGAGATGCCAGCTCCTTTCATTCAGTCAGTAGCTTCAAACATTTCTGGTATATGAAAAACATGTTTTTCAATGGCAAAAATCAATGAATATTGTAAATGCACAAACAGTAATATCTCCACATTGCAAGGTGCAATTCTGAAATTTTTTGCTTTTTCCTGTTAATCCTAGCATGATAAAGAAGATACAAAGAGAGTGAGATGCCAGCTCCTTTCATTCAGTCAGTAGCTTCAAACATTTCTGGTATATGAAAAACATGTTTTTCAATGGCAAAAATCAATGAATATTGTAAATGCACAAACAGTAATATCTCCACATTGCAAGGTACAATTCTGAAATTTTTTGCTTTTTCCTGCTAATCCTAGCATGATAAAGAAGATTCAAAGAGAGTGAGATGCCAGCTCCTTTCATTCAGTCAGTAGCTTCAAACATTTCTGGTATATGAAAAACATGTTTTTCAATGGCAAAAATCAATGAATATTGTAAATGCACAAACAGTAATATCTCCACATTGCACGGTGCAATTCTGAAATTTTTAGCTTTTTCCTGTTAATCCTAGCATGATAAAGAAGATTCAAAGAGAGTGAGATGCCAGCTCCTTTCATTCAGTCAGTAGCTTCAAACATTTCTGGTATATGAAAAACATGTTTTTCAATGGCAAAAATCAATGAATATTGTAAATGCACAAACAGTAATATCTCCACATTGCAAGGTGCAATTCTGAAATTTTTAGCTTTTTCCTGCTAATCCTAGCATGATAAAGAAGATTCAAAGAGAGTGAGATGCCAGCTCCTTTCATTCAGTCAGTAGCTTCAAACATTTCTGGTATATGAAAAACATGTTTTTCAATGGCAAAAATCAATGAATATTGTAAATGCATGATAAAGAAGATTCAAAGAGAGTGAGATGCCAGCTCCTTTCATTCAGTCAGTAGCTTCAAACATTTCTGGTATATGAAAAACATGTTTTTCAATGGCAAAAATCAATGAATATTGTAAATGCACAAACAGTAATATCTCCACATTGCACAGTGCAATTCTGAAATTTTAAGCTTTTTCCTGTTAATCCTAGCATGATAAAGAAGATTCAAAGAGAGTGAGATGCCAGCTCCTTTCATTCAGTCAGTAGCTTCAAACATTTCTGGTATATGAAAAACATGTTTTTCAATGGCAAAAATCAATGAATATTGTAAATGCACAAACAGTAATATCTCCACATTGCAAGGTGCAATTCTGAAATTTTTTGCTTTTTCCTGTTAATCCTAGCATGATAAAGAAGATTCAAAGAGAGTGAGATGCCAGCTCCTTTCATTCAGTCAGTAGCTTCAAACATTTCTGGTATATGAAAAACGTTTTTCAATGGCAAAAATCAATGAATATTGTAAATGCACAACAGTAATATCTCCACATTGCAAGGTGCAATTCTGAAATTTTTTGCTTTTTCCTGCTAATCCTAGCATGATAAAGAAGATTCAAAGAGAGTGAGATGCCAGCTCCTTTCATTCAGTCAGTAGCTTCAAACATTTCTGGTATATGAAAAACATGTTTTTCAATGGCAAAAATCAATGAATATTGTAAATGCACAAACAGTAATATCTCCACATTGCACGGTGCAATTCTGAAATTTTTAGCTTTTTCCTGTTAATCCTAGCATGATAAAGAAGATTCAAAGAGAGTGAGATGCCAGCTCCTTTCATTCAGTCAGTAGCTTCAAACATTTCTGGTATATGAAAAACATGTTATTCAATGGCAAAAATCAATGAATATTGTAAATGCACAAACAGTAATATCTCCACATTGCAAGGTGCAATTCTGAAATTTTTTGCTTTTTCCTGCTAATCCTAGCATGATAAAGAAGATTCAAAGAGAGTGAGATGCCAGCTCCTTTCATTCAGTCAGTAGCTTCAAACATTTCTGGTATATGAAAAACATGTTTTTCAATGGCAAAAATCAATGAATATTGTAAATGCACAAACAGTAATATCTCCACATTGCACGGTGCAATTCTGAAATTTTTAGCTTTTTCCTGTTAATCCTAGCATGATAAAGAAGATTCAAAGAGAGTGAGATGCCAGCTCCTTTCATTCAGTCAGTAGCTTCAAACATTTCTGGTATATGAAAAACGTTTTTCAATGGCAAAAATCAATGAATATTGTAAATGCACAAACAGTAATATCTCCACATTGCAAGGTGCAATTCTGAAATTTTTTGCTTTTTCCTGTTAATCCTAGCATGATAAAGAAGATTCAAAGAGAGTGAGATGCCAGCTCCTTTCATTCAGTCAGTAGCTTCAAACATTTCTGGTATATGAAAAACATGTTTTTCAATGGCAAAAATCAATGAATATTGTAAATGCACAAACAGTAATATCTCCACATTGCAAGGTGCAATTCTGAAATTTTTTGCTTTTTCCTGTTAATCCTAGCATGATAAAGAAGATTCAAAGAGAGTGAGATGCCAGCTCCTTTCATTCAGTCAGTAGCTTCAAACATTTCTGGTATATGAAAAACGTTTTTCAATGGCAAAAATCAATGAATATTGTAAATGCACAACAGTAATATCTCCACATTGCAAGGTGCAATTCTGAAATTTTTTGCTTTTTCCTGCTAATCCTAGCATGATAAAGAAGATTCAAAGAGAGTGAGATGCCAGCTCCTTTCATTCAGTCAGTAGCTTCAAACATTTCTGGTATATGAAAAACATGTTTTTCAATGGCAAAAATCAATGAATATTGTAAATGCACAAACAGTAATATCTCCACATTGCACGGTGCAATTCTGAAATTTTTAACTTTTTCCTGTTAATCCTAGCATGATAAAGAAGATTCAAAGAGAGTGAGATGCCAGCTCCTTTCATTCAGTCAGTAGCTTCAAACATTTCTGGTATATGAAAAACATGTTTTTCAATGGCAAAAATCAATGAATATTGTAAATGCACAAACAGTAATATCTCCACATTGCAAGGTGCAATTCTGAAATTTTTTGCTTTTTCCTGCTAATCCTAGCATGATAAAGAAGATTCAAAGAGAGTGAGATGCCAGCTCCTTTCATTCAGTCAGTAGCTTCAAACATTTCTGGTATATGAAAAACATGTTTTTCAATGGCAAAAATCAATGAATATTGTAAATGCACAAACAGTAATATCTCCACATTGCACGGTGCAATTCTGAAATTTTTAGCTTTTTCCTGTTAATCCTAGCATGATAAAGAAGATTCAAAGAGAGTGAGATGCCAGCTCCTTTCATTCAGTCAGTAGCTTCAAACATTTCTGGTATATGAAAAACATGTTTTTCAATGGCAAAAATCAATGAATATTGTAAATGCACAAACAGTAATATCTCCACATTGCAAGGTGCAATTCTGAAATTTTTTGCTTTTTCCTGTTAATCCTAGCATGATAAAGAAGATTCAAAGAGAGTGAGATGCCAGCTCCTTTCATTCAGTCAGTAGCTTCAAACATTTCTGGTATATGAAAAACATGTTTTTCAATGGCAAAAATCAATGAATATTGTAAATGCACAAACAGTAATATCTCCACATTGCAAGGTGCAATTCTGAAATTTTTTGCTTTTTCCTGCTAATCCTAGCATGATAAAGAAGATTCAAAGAGAGTGAGATGCCAGCTCCTTTCATTCAGTCAGTAGCTTCAAACATTTCTGGTATATGAAAAACATGTTTTTCAATGGCAAAAATCAATGAATATTGTAAATGCACAAACAGTAATATCTCCACATTGCACGGTGCAATTCTGAAATTTTTAGCTTTTTCCTGTTAATCCTAGCATGATAAAGAAGATTCAAAGAGAGTGAGATGCCAGCTCCTTTCATTCAGTCAGTAGCTTCAAACATTTCTGGTATATGAAAAACATGTTTTTCAATGGCAAAAATCAATGAATATTGTAAATGCACAAACAGTAATATCTCCACATTGCAAGGTGCAATTCTGAAATTTTTTGCTTTTTCCTGCTAATCCTAGCATGATAAAGAAGATTCAAAGAGAGTGAGATGCCAGCTCTTTTCATTCAGTCAGTAGCTTCAAACATTTCTGGTATATGAAAAACATGTTTTTCAATGGCAAAAATCAATGAATATTGTAAATGCACAAACAGTAATATCTCCACATTGCACGGTGCAATTCTGAAATTTTTAGCTTTTTCCTGTTAATCCTAGCATGATAAAGAAGATTCAAAGAGAGTGAGATGCCAGCTCCTTTCATTCAGTCAGTAGCTTCAAACATTTCTGGTATATGAAAAACATGTTTTTCAATGGCAAAAATCAATGAATATTGTAAATGCACAAACAGTAATATCTCCACATTGCAAGGTGCAATTCTGAAATTTTTTGCTTTTTCCTGTTAATCCTAGCATGATAAAGAAGATTCAAAGAGAGTGAGATGCCAGCTCCTTTCATTCAGTCAGTAGCTTCAAACATTTCTGGTATATGAAAAACATGTTTTTCAATGGCAAAAATCAATGAATATTGTAAATGCACAAACAGTAATATCTCCACATTGCAAGGTGCAATTCTGAAATTTTTTGCTTTTTCCTGCTAATCCTAGCATGATAAAGAAGATTCAAAGAGTGAGATGCCAGCTCCTTTCATTCAGTCAGTAGCTTCAAACATTTCTGGTATATGAAAAACATGTTTTTCAATGGCAAAAATCAATGAATATTGTAAATGCACAAACAGTAATATCTCCACATTGCACGGTGCAATTCTGAAATTTTTAGCTTTTTCCTGTTAATCCTAGCATGATAAAGAAGATTCAAAGAGAGTGAGATGCCAGCTCCTTTCATTCAGTCAGTAGCTTCAAACATTTCTGGTATATGAAAAACGTTTTTCAATGGCAAAAATCAATGAATATTGTAAATGCACAAACAGTAATATCTCCACATTGCAAGGTGCAATTCTGAAATTTTTTGCTTTTTCCTGCTAATCCTAGCATGATAAAGAAGATTCAAAGAGAGTGAGATGCCAGCTCCTTTCATTCAGTCAGTAGCTTCAAACATTTCTGGTATATGAAAAACGTTTTTCAATGGCAAAAATCAATGAATATTGTAAATGCACAAACAGTAATATCTCCACATTGCACGGTGCAATTCTGAAATTTTTAGCTTTTTCCTGTTAATCCTAGCATGATAAAGAAGATTCAAAGAGAGTGAGATGCCAGCTCCTTTCATTCAGTCAGTAGCTTCAAACATTTCTGGTATATGAAAAACATGTTTTTCAATGGCAAAAATCAATGAATATTGTAAATGCACAAACAGTAATATCTCCACATTGCAAGGTGCAATTCTGAAATTTTTTGCTTTTTCCTGCTAATCCTAGCATGATAAAGAAGATTCAAAGAGAGTGAGATGCCAGCTCCTTTCATTCAGTCAGTAGCTTCAAACATTTCTGGTATATGAAAAACATGTTTTTCAATGGCAAAAATCAATGAATATTGTAAATGCACAAACAGTAATATCTCCACATTGCACGGTGCAATTCTGAAATTTTTAGCTTTTTCCTGTTAATCCTAGCATGATAAAGAAGATTCAAAGAGAGTGAGATGCCAGCTCCTTTCATTCAGTCAGTAGCTTCAAACATTTCTGGTATATGAAAAACATGTTTTTCAATGGCAAAAATCAATGAATATTGTAAATGCACAAACAGTAATATCTCCACATTGCAAGGTGCAATTCTGAAATTTTTTGCTTTTTCCTGTTAATCCTAGCATGATAAAGAAGATTCAAAGACAGTGAGATGCCAGCTCCTTTCATTCAGTCAGTAGCTTCAAACATTTCTGGTATATGAAAAACATGTTTTTCAATGGCAAAAATCAATGAATATTGTAAATGCACAAACAGTAATATCTCCACATTGCAAGGTGCAATTCTGAAATTTTTTGCTTTTTCCTGTTAATCCTAGCATGATAAAGAAGATTCAAAGAGAGTGAGATGCCAGCTCCTTTCATTCAGTCAGTAGCTTCAAACATTTCTGGTATATGAAAAACATGTTTTTCAATGGCAAAAATCAATGAATATTGTAAATGCACAAACAGTAATATCTCCACATTGCACGGTGCAATTCTGAAATTTTTAGCTTTTTCCTGTTAATCCTAGCATGATAAAGAAGATTCAAAGAGAGTGAGATGCCAGCTCCTTTCATTCAGTCAGTAGCTTCAAACATTTCTGGTATATGAAAAACATGTTTTTCAATGGCAAAAATCAATGAATATTGTAAATGCACAAACAGTAATATCTCCACATTGCAAGGTGCAATTCTGAAATTTTTTGCTTTTTCCTGCTAATCCTAGCATGATAAAGAAGATTCAAAGAGAGTGAGATGCCAGCTCCTTTCATTCAGTCAGTAGCTTCAAACATTTCTGGTATATGAAAAACATGTTTTTCAATGGCAAAAATCAATGAATATTGTAAATGCACAAACAGTAATATCTCCACATTGCACGGTGCAATTCTGAAATTTTTAGCTTTTTCCTGTTAATCCTAGCATGATAAAGAAGATTCAAAGAGAGTGAGATGCCAGCTCCTTTCATTCAGTCAGTAGCTTCAAACATTTCTGGTATATGAAAAACGTTTTTCAATGGCAAAAATCAATGAATATTGTAAATGCACAAACAGTAATATCTCCACATTGCAAGGTGCAATTCTGAAATTTTTTGCTTTTTCCTGTTAATCCTAGCATGATAAAGAAGATTCAAAGAGAGTGAGATGCCAGCTCCTTTCATTCAGTCAGTAGCTTCAAACATTTCTGGTATATGAAAAACATGTTTTTCAATGGCAAAAATCAATGAATATTGTAAATGCACAAACAGTAATATCTCCACATTGCAAGGTGCAATTCTGAAATTTTTTGCTTTTTCCTGCTAATCCTAGCATGATAAAGAAGATTCAAAGAGAGTGAGATGCCAGCTCCTTTCATTCAGTCAGTAGCTTCAAACATTTCTGGTATATGAAAAACATGTTTTTCAATGGCAAAAATCAATGAATATTGTAAATGCACAAACAGTAATATCTCCACATTGCACGGTGCAATTCTGAAATTTTTAGCTTTTTCCTGTTAATCCTAGCATGATAAAGAAGATTCAAAGAGAGTGAGATGCCAGCTCCTTTCATTCAGTCAGTAGCTTCAAACATTTCTGGTATATGAAAAACATGTTTTTCAATGGCAAAAATCAATGAATATTGTAAATGCACAAACAGTAATATCTCCACATTGCAAGGTGCAATTCTGAAATTTTTTGCTTTTTCCTGTTAATCCTAGCATGATAAAGAAGATTCAAAGAGAGTGAGATGCCAGCTCCTTTTATTCAGTCAGTAGCTTCAAACATTTCTGGTATATGAAAAACATGTTTTTCAATGGCAAAAATCAATGAATATTGTAAATGCACAAACAGTAATATCTCCACATTGCACGGTGCAATTCTGAAATTTTTAGCTTTTTCCTGTTAATCCTAGCATGATAAAGAAGATTCAAAGAGAGTGAGATGCCAGCTCCTTTCATTCAGTCAGTAGCTTCAAACATTTCTGGTATATGAAAAACATGTTTTTCAATGGCAAAAATCAATGAATATTGTAAATGCACAAACAGTAATATCTCCACATTGCAAGGTGCAATTCTGAAATTTTTTGCTTTTTCCTGTTAATCCTAGCATGATAAAGAAGATTCAAAGAGAGTGAGATGCCAGCTCCTTTCATTCAGTCAGTAGCTTCAAACATTTCTGGTATATGAAAAACATGTTTTTCAATGGCAAAAATCAATGAATATTGTAAATGCACAAACAGTAATATCTCCACATTGCAAGGTGCAATTCTGAAATTTTTTGCTTTTTCCTGCTAATCCTAGCATGATAAAGAAGATTCAAAGAGAGTGAGATGCCAGCTCCTTTCATTCAGTCAGTAGCTTCAAACATTTCTGGTATATGAAAAACATGTTTTTCAATGGCAAAAATCAATGAATATTGTAAATGCACAAACAGTAATATCTCCACATTGCACGGTGCAATTCTGAAATTTTTAGCTTTTTCCTGTTAATCCTAGCATGATAAAGAAGATTCAAAGAGAGTGAGATGCCAGCTCCTTTCATTCAGTCAGTAGCTTCAAACATTTCTGGTATATGAAAAACATGTTTTTCAATGGCAAAAATCAATGAATATTGTAAATGCACAAACAGTAATATCTCCACATTGCAAGGTGCAATTCTGAAATTTTTTGCTTTTTCCTGTTAATCCTAGCATGATAAAGAAGATTCAAAGAGAGTGAGATGCCAGCTCCTTTCATTCAGTCAGTAGCTTCAAACATTTCTGGTATATGAAAAACATGTTTTTCAATGGCAAAAATCAATGAATATTGTAAATGCACAAACAGTAATATCTCCACATTGCACGGTGCAATTCTGAAATTTTTAGCTTTTTCCTGTTAATCCTAGCATGATAAAGAAGATTCAAAGAGAGTGAGATGCCAGCTCCTTTCATTCAGTCAGTAGCTTCAAACATTTCTGGTATATGAAAAACATGTTTTTCAATGGCAAAAATCAATGAATATTGTAAATGCACAAACAGTAATATCTCCACATTGCAAGGTGCAATTCTGAAATTTTTTGCTTTTTCCTGTTAATCCTAGCATGATAAAGAAGATTCAAAGAGAGTGAGATGCCAGCTCCTTTCATTCAGTCAGTAGCTTCAAACATTTCTGGTATATGAAAAACATGTTTTTCAATGGCAAAAATCAATGAATATTGTAAATGCACAAACAGTAATATCTCCACATTGCAAGGTGCAATTCTGAAATTTTTTGCTTTTTCCTGCTAATCCTAGCATGATAAAGAAGATTCAAAGAGAGTGAGATGCCAGCTCCTTTCATTCAGTCAGTAGCTTCAAACATTTCTGGTATATGAAAAACATGTTTTTCAATGGCAAAAATCAATGAATATTGTAAATGCACAAACAGTAATATCTCCACATTGCACGGTGCAATTCTGAAATTTTTAGCTTTTTCCTGTTAATCCTAGCATGATAAAGAAGATTCAAAGAGAGTGAGATGCCAGCTCCTTTCATTCAGTCAGTAGCTTCAAACATTTCTGGTATATGAAAAACATGTTTTTCAATGGCAAAAATCAATGAATATTGTAAATGCACAAACAGTAATATCTCCACATTGCAAGGTGCAATTCTGAAATTTTTTGCTTTTTCCTGTTAATCCTAGCATGATAAAGAAGATTCAAAGAGAGTGAGATGCCAGCTCCTTTCATTCAGTCAGTAGCTTCAAACATTTCTGGTATATGAAAAACATGTTTTTCAATGGCAAAAATCAATGAATATTGTAAATGCACAAACAGTAATATCTCCACATTGCAAGGTGCAATTCTGAAATTTTTTGCTTTTTCCTGCTAATCCTAGCATGATAAAGAAGATTCAAAGAGAGTGAGATGCCAGCTCCTTTCATTCAGTCAGTAGCTTCAAACATTTCTGGTATATGAAAAACATGTTTTTCAATGGCAAAAATCAATGAATATTGTAAATGCACAAACAGTAATATCTCCACATTGCACGGTGCAATTCTGAAATTTTTAGCTTTTTCCTGTTAATCCTAGCATGATAAAGAAGATTCAAAGAGAGTGAGATGCCAGCTCCTTTCATTCAGTCAGTAGCTTCAAACATTTCTGGTATATGAAAAACATGTTTTTCAATGGCAAAAATCAATGAATATTGTAAATGCACAAACAGTAATATCTCCACATTGCAAGGTGCAATTCTGAAATTTTTTGCTTTTTCCTGTTAATCCTAGCATGATAAAGAAGATTCAAAGAGAGTGAGATGCCAGCTCCTTTTATTCAGTCAGTAGCTTCAAACATTTCTGGTATATGAAAAACATGTTTTTCAATGGCAAAAATCAATGAATATTGTAAATGCACAAACAGTAATATCTCCACATTGCACGGTGCAATTCTGAAATTTTTAGCTTTTTCCTGTTAATCCTAGCATGATAAAGAAGATTCAAAGAGAGTGAGATGCCAGCTCCTTTCATTCAGTCAGTAGCTTCAAACATTTCTGGTATATGAAAAACATGTTTTTCAATGGCAAAAATCAATGAATATTGTAAATGCACAAACAGTAATATCTCCACATTGCAAGGTGCAATTCTGAAATTTTTTGCTTTTTCCTGTTAATCCTAGCATGATAAAGAAGATTCAAAGAGAGTGAGATGCCAGCTCCTTTTATTCAGTCAGTAGCTTCAAACATTTCTGGTATATGAAAAACATGTTTTTCAATGGCAAAAATCAATGAATATTGTAAATGCACAAACAGTAATATCTCCACATTGCACGGTGCAATTCTGAAATTTTTAGCTTTTTCCTGTTAATCCTAGCATGATAAAGAAGATTCAAAGAGAGTGAGATGCCAGCTCCTTTCATTCAGTCAGTAGCTTCAAACATTTCTGGTATATGAAAAACATGTTTTTCAATGGCAAAAATCAATGAATATTGTAAATGCACAAACAGTAATATCTCCACTTTGCAAGGTGCAATTCTGAAATTTTTTGCTTTTTCCTGCTAATCCTAGCATGATAAACAAGATTCAAAGAGAGTGAGATGCCAGCTCCTTTCATTCAGTCAGTAGCTTCAAACATTTCTGGTATATGAAAAACATGTTTTTCAATGGCAAAAATCAATGAATATTGTAAATGCACAAACAGTAATATCTCCACATTGCACGGTGCAATTCTGAAATTTTTAGCTTTTTCCTGTTAATCCTAGCATGATAAAGAAGATTCAAAGAGAGTGAGATGCCAGCTCCTTTCATTCAGTCAGTAGCTTCAAACATTTCTGGTATATGAAAAACATGTTTTTCAATGGCAAAAATCAATGAATATTGTAAATGCACAAACAGTAATATCTCCACATTGCAAGGTGCAATTCTGAAATTTTTAGCTTTTTCCTGTTAATCCTAGCATGATAAAGAAGATTCAAAGAGAGTGAGATGCCAGCTCCTTTCATTCAGTCAGTAGCTTCAAACATTTCTGGTATATGAAAAACATGTTTTTCAATGGCAAAAATCAATGAATATTGTAAATGCACAAACAGTAATATCTCCACTTTGCAAGGTGCAATTCTGAAATTTTTTGCTTTTTCCTGCTAATCCTAGCATGATAAACAAGATTCAAAGAGAGTGAGATGCCAGCTCCTTTCATTCAGTCAGTAGCTTCAAACATTTCTGGTATATGAAAAACATGTTTTTCAATGGCAAAAATCAATGAATATTGTAAATGCACAAACAGTAATATCTCCACATTGCACGGTGCAATTCTGAAATTTTTAGCTTTTTCCTGTTAATCCTAGCATGATAAAGAAGATTCAAAGAGAGTGAGATGCCAGCTCCTTTCATTCAGTCAGTAGCTTCAAACATTTCTGGTATATGAAAAACATGTTTTTCAATGGCAAAAATCAATGAATATTGTAAATGCACAAACAGTAATATCTCCACATTGCAAGGTGCAATTCTGAAATTTTTTGCTTTTTCCTGTTAATCCTAGCATGATAAAGAAGATTCAAAGAGAGTGAGATGCCAGCTCCTTTTATTCAGTCAGTAGCTTCAAACATTTCTGGTATATGAAAAACATGTTTTTCAATGGCAAAAATCAATGAATATTGTAAATGCACAAACAGTAATATCTCCACATTGCACGGTGCAATTCTGAAATTTTTAGCTTTTTCCTGTTAATCCTAGCATGATAAAGAAGATTCAAAGAGAGTGAGATGCCAGCTCCTTTCATTCAGTCAGTAGCTTCAAACATTTCTGGTATATGAAAAACATGTTTTTCAATGGCAAAAATCAATGAATATTGTAAATGCACAAACAGTAATATCTCCACATTGCAAGGTGCAATTCTGAAATTTTTTGCTTTTTCCTGTTAATCCTAGCATGATAAAGAAGATTCAAAGAGAGTGAGATGCCAGCTCCTTTCATTCAGTCAGTAGCTTCAAACATTTCTGGTATATGAAAAACATGTTTTTCAATGGCAAAAATCAATGAATATTGTAAATGCACAAACAGTAATATCTCCACATTGCAAGGTGCAATTCTGAAATTTTTTGCTTTTTCCTGCTAATCCTAGCATGATAAAGAAGATTCAAAGAGAGTGAGATGCCAGCTCCTTTCATTCAGTCAGTAGCTTCAAACATTTCTGGTATATGAAAAACATGTTTTTCAATGGCAAAAATCAATGAATATTGTAAATGCACAAACAGTAATATCTCCACATTGCACGGTGCAATTCTGAAATTTTTAGCTTTTTCCTGTTAATCCTAGCATGATAAAGAAGATTCAAAGAGAGTGAGATGCCAGCTCCTTTCATTCAGTCAGTAGCTTCAAACATTTCTGGTATATGAAAAACATGTTTTTCAATGGCAAAAATCAATGAATATTGTAAATGCACAAACAGTAATATCTCCACATTGCAAGGTGCAATTCTGAAATTTTTTGCTTTTTCCTGTTAATCCTAGCATGATAAAGAAGATTCAAAGAGAGTGAGATGCCAGCTCCTTTCATTCAGTCAGTAGCTTCAAACATTTCTGGTATATGAAAAACATGTTTTTCAATGGCAAAAATCAATGAATATTGTAAATGCACAAACAGTAATATCTCCACATTGCACGGTGCAATTCTGAAATTTTTAGCTTTTTCCTGTTAATCCTAGCATGATAAAGAAGATTCAAAGAGAGTGAGATGCCAGCTCCTTTCATTCAGTCAGTAGCTTCAAACATTTCTGGTATATGAAAAACATGTTTTTCAATGGCAAAAATCAATGAATATTGTAAATGCACAAACAGTAATATCTCCACATTGCAAGGTGCAATTCTGAAATTTTTTGCTTTTTCCTGTTAATCCTAGCATGATAAAGAAGATTCAAAGAGAGTGAGATGCCAGCTCCTTTCATTCAGTCAGTAGCTTCAAACATTTCTGGTATATGAAAAACATGTTTTTCAATGGCAAAAATCAATGAATATTGTAAATGCACAAACAGTAATATCTCCACATTGCAAGGTGCAATTCTGAAATTTTTTGCTTTTTCCTGCTAATCCTAGCATGATAAAGAAGATTCAAAGAGAGTGAGATGCCAGCTCCTTTCATTCAGTCAGTAGCTTCAAACATTTCTGGTATATGAAAAACATGTTTTTCAATGGCAAAAATCAATGAATATTGTAAATGCACAAACAGTAATATCTCCACATTGCACGGTGCAATTCTGAAATTTTTAGCTTTTTCCTGTTAATCCTAGCATGATAAAGAAGATTCAAAGAGAGTGAGATGCCAGCTCCTTTCATTCAGTCAGTAGCTTCAAACATTTCTGGTATATGAAAAACATGTTTTTCAATGGCAAAAATCAATGAATATTGTAAATGCACAAACAGTAATATCTCCACATTGCAAGGTGCAATTCTGAAATTTTTTGCTTTTTCCTGTTAATCCTAGCATGATAAAGAAGATTCAAAGAGAGTGAGATGCCAGCTCCTTTTATTCAGTCAGTAGCTTCAAACATTTCTGGTATATGAAAAACATGTTTTTCAATGGCAAAAATCAATGAATATTGTAAATGCACAAACAGTAATATCTCCACATTGCACGGTGCAATTCTGAAATTTTTAGCTTTTTCCTGTTAATCCTAGCATGATAAAGAAGATTCAAAGAGAGTGAGATGCCAGCTCCTTTCATTCAGTCAGTAGCTTCAAACATTTCTGGTATATGAAAAACATGTTTTTCAATGGCAAAAATCAATGAATATTGTAAATGCACAAACAGTAATATCTCCACATTGCAAGGTGCAATTCTGAAATTTTTTGCTTTTTCCTGTTAATCCTAGCATGATAAAGAAGATTCAAAGAGAGTGAGATGCCAGCTCCTTTTATTCAGTCAGTAGCTTCAAACATTTCTGGTATATGAAAAACATGTTTTTCAATGGCAAAAATCAATGAATATTGTAAATGCACAAACAGTAATATCTCCACATTGCACGGTGCAATTCTGAAATTTTTAGCTTTTTCCTGTTAATCCTAGCATGATAAAGAAGATTCAAAGAGAGTGAGATGCCAGCTGCTTTCATTCAGTCAGTAGCTTCAAACATTTCTGGTATATGAAAAACATGTTTTTCAATGGCAAAAATCAATGAATATTGTAAATGCACAAACAGTAATATCTCCACTTTGCAAGGTGCAATTCTGAAATTTTTTGCTTTTTCCTGCTAATCCTAGCATGATAAACAAGATTCAAAGAGAGTGAGATGCCAGCTCCTTTCATTCAGTCAGTAGCTTCAAACATTTCTGGTATATGAAAAACATGTTTTTCAATGGCAAAAATCAATGAATATTGTAAATGCACAAACAGTAATATCTCCACATTGCACGGTGCAATTCTGAAATTTTTAGCTTTTTCCTGTTAATCCTAGCATGATAAAGAAGATTCAAAGAGAGTGAGATGCCAGCTCCTTTCATTCAGTCAGTAGCTTCAAACATTTCTGGTATATGAAAAACATGTTTTTCAATGGCAAAAATCAATGAATATTGTAAATGCACAAACAGTAATATCTCCACATTGCAAGGTGCAATTCTGAAATTTTTAGCTTTTTCCTGTTAATCCTAGCATGATAAAGAAGATTCAAAGAGAGTGAGATGCCAGCTCCTTTCATTCAGTCAGTAGCTTCAAACATTTCTGGTATATGAAAAACATGTTTTTCAATGGCAAAAATCAATGAATATTGTAAATGCACAAACAGTAATATCTCCACTTTGCAAGGTGCAATTCTGAAATTTTTTGCTTTTTCCTGCTAATCCTAGCATGATAAACAAGATTCAAAGAGAGTGAGATGCCAGCTCCTTTCATTCAGTCAGTAGCTTCAAACATTTCTGGTATATGAAAAACATGTTTTTCAATGGCAAAAATCAATGAATATTGTAAATGCACAAACAGTAATATCTCCACATTGCACGGTGCAATTCTGAAATTTTTAGCTTTTTCCTGTTAATCCTAGCATGATAAAGAAGATTCAAAGAGAGTGAGATGCCAGCTCCTTTCATTCAGTCAGTAGCTTCAAACATTTCTGGTATATGAAAAACATGTTTTTCAATGGCAAAAATCAATGAATATTGTAAATGCACAAACAGTAATATCTCCACATTGCAAGGTGCAATTCTGAAATTTTTAGCTTTTTCCTGTTAATCCTAGCATGATAAAGAAGATTCAAAGAGAGTGAGATGCCAGCTCCTTTCATTCAGTCAGTAGCTTCAAACATTTCTGGTATATGAAAAACATGTTTTTCAATGGCAAAAATCAATGAATATTGTAAATGCACAAACAGTAATATCTCCACTTTGCAAGGTGCAATTCTGAAATTTTTTGCTTTTTCCTGCTAATCCTAGCATGATAAACAAGATTCAAAGAGAGTGAGATGCCAGCTCCTTTCATTCAGTCAGTAGCTTCAAACATTTCTGGTATATGAAAAACATGTTTTTCAATGGCAAAAATCAATGAATATTGTAAATGCACAAACAGTAATATCTCCACATTGCACGGTGCAATTCTGAAATTTTTAGCTTTTTCCTGTTAATCCTAGCATGATAAAGAAGATTCAAAGAGAGTGAGATGCCAGCTCCTTTCATTCAGTCAGTAGCTTCAAACATTTCTGGTATATGAAAAACATGTTTTTCAATGGCAAAAATCAATGAATATTGTAAATGCACAAACAGTAATATCTCCACATTGCAAGGTGCAATTCTGAAATTTTTTGCTTTTTCCTGTTAATCCTAGCATGATAAAGAAGATTCAAAGAGAGTGAGATGCCAGCTCCTTTTATTCAGTCAGTAGCTTCAAACATTTCTGGTATATGAAAAACATGTTTTTCAATGGCAAAAATCAATGAATATTGTAAATGCACAAACAGTAATATCTCCACATTGCACGGTGCAATTCTGAAATTTTTAGCTTTTTCCTGTTAATCCTAGCATGATAAAGAAGATTCAAAGAGAGTGAGATGCCAGCTCCTTTCATTCAGTCAGTAGCTTCAAACATTTCTGGTATATGAAAAACATGTTTTTCAATGGCAAAAATCAATGAATATTGTAAATGCACAAACAGTAATATCTCCACATTGCAAGGTGCAATTCTGAAATTTTTTGCTTTTTCCTGTTAATCCTAGCATGATAAAGAAGATTCAAAGAGAGTGAGATGCCAGCTCCTTTCATTCAGTCAGTAGCTTCAAACATTTCTGGTATATGAAAAACATGTTTTTCAATGGCAAAAATCAATGAATATTGTAAATGCACAAACAGTAATATCTCCACATTGCAAGGTGCAATTCTGAAATTTTTTGCTTTTTCCTGCTAATCCTAGCATGATAAAGAAGATTCAAAGAGAGTGAGATGCCAGCTCCTTTCATTCAGTCAGTAGCTTCAAACATTTCTGGTATATGAAAAACATGTTTTTCAATGGCAAAAATCAATGAATATTGTAAATGCACAAACAGTAATATCTCCACATTGCACGGTGCAATTCTGAAATTTTTAGCTTTTTCCTGTTAATCCTAGCATGATAAAGAAGATTCAAAGAGAGTGAGATGCCAGCTCCTTTCATTCAGTCAGTAGCTTCAAACATTTCTGGTATATGAAAAACATGTTTTTCAATGGCAAAAATCAATGAATATTGTAAATGCACAAACAGTAATATCTCCACATTGCAAGGTGCAATTCTGAAATTTTTTGCTTTTTCCTGTTAATCCTAGCATGATAAAGAAGATTCAAAGAGAGTGAGATGCCAGCTCCTTTTATTCAGTCAGTAGCTTCAAACATTTCTGGTATATGAAAAACATGTTTTTCAATGGCAAAAATCAATGAATATTGTAAATGCACAAACAGTAATATCTCCACATTGCACGGTGCAATTCTGAAATTTTTAGCTTTTTCCTGTTAATCCTAGCATGATAAAGAAGATTCAAAGAGAGTGAGATGCCAGCTCCTTTCATTCAGTCAGTAGCTTCAAACATTTCTGGTATATGAAAAACATGTTTTTCAATGGCAAAAATCAATGAATATTGTAAATGCACAAACAGTAATATCTCCACATTGCAAGGTGCAATTCTGAAATTTTTTGCTTTTTCCTGTTAATCCTAGCATGATAAAGAAGATTCAAAGAGAGTGAGATGCCAGCTCCTTTTATTCAGTCAGTAGCTTCAAACATTTCTGGTATATGAAAAACATGTTTTTCAATGGCAAAAATCAATGAATATTGTAAATGCACAAACAGTAATATCTCCACATTGCACGGTGCAATTCTGAAATTTTTAGCTTTTTCCTGTTAATCCTAGCATGATAAAGAAGATTCAAAGAGAGTGAGATGCCAGCTGCTTTCATTCAGTCAGTAGCTTCAAACATTTCTGGTATATGAAAAACATGTTTTTCAATGGCAAAAATCAATGAATATTGTAAATGCACAAACAGTAATATCTCCACTTTGCAAGGTGCAATTCTGAAATTTTTTGCTTTTTCCTGCTAATCCTAGCATGATAAACAAGATTCAAAGAGAGTGAGATGCCAGCTCCTTTCATTCAGTCAGTAGCTTCAAACATTTCTGGTATATGAAAAACATGTTTTTCAATGGCAAAAATCAATGAATATTGTAAATGCACAAACAGTAATATCTCCACATTGCACGGTGCAATTCTGAAATTTTTAGCTTTTTCCTGTTAATCCTAGCATGATAAAGAAGATTCAAAGAGAGTGAGATGCCAGCTCCTTTCATTCAGTCAGTAGCTTCAAACATTTCTGGTATATGAAAAACATGTTTTTCAATGGCAAAAATCAATGAATATTGTA
The DNA here is from genome assembly GCF_046119375.1 of Phyllobates terribilis. Classification (NCBI taxonomy): domain Eukaryota; kingdom Metazoa; phylum Chordata; class Amphibia; order Anura; family Dendrobatidae; genus Phyllobates; species Phyllobates terribilis. Next base: position 17,134 of record NW_027366795.1, on the reverse strand, counting down.
AATGCACAAACAGTAATATCTCCACATTGCAAGGTGCAATTCTGAAATTTTTAGCTTTTTCCTGTTAATCCTAGCATGATAAAGAAGATTCAAAGAGAGTGAGATGCCAGCTCCTTTCATTCAGTCAGTAGCTTCAAACATTTCTGGTATATGAAAAACATGTTTTTCAATGGCAAAAATCAATGAATATTGTAAATGCACAAACAGTAATATCTCCACTTTGCAAGGTGCAATTCTGAAATTTTTTGCTTTTTCCTGCTAATCCTAGCATGATAAAGAAGATTCAAAGAGAGTGAGATGCCAGCTCCTTTCATTCAGTCAGTAGCTTCAAACATTTCTGGTATATGAAAAACATGTTTTTCAATGGCAAAAATCAATGAATATTGTAAATGCACAAACAGTAATATCTCCACATTGCAAGGTGCAATTCTGAAATTTTTTGCTTTTTCCTGCTAATCCTAGCATGATAAAGAAGATTCAAAGAGAGTGAGATGCCAGCTCCTTTCATTCAGTCAGTAGCTTCAAACATTTCTGGTATATGAAAAACATGTTTTTCAATGGCAAAAATCAATGAATATTGTAAATGCACAAACAGTAATATCTCCACATTGCACGGTGCAATTCTGAAATTTTTAGCTTTTTCCTGTTAATCCTAGCATGATAAAGAAGATTCAAAGAGAGTGAGATGCCAGCTCCTTTCATTCAGTCAGTAGCTTCAAACATTTCTGGTATATGAAAAACATGTTTTTCAATGGCAAAAATCAATGAATATTGTAAATGCACAAACAGTAATATCTCCACATTGCAAGGTGCAATTCTGAAATTTTTTGCTTTTTCCTGTTAATCCTAGCATGATAAAGAAGATTCAAAGAGAGTGAGATGCCAGCTCCTTTCATTCAGTCAGTAGCTTCAAACATTTCTGGTATATGAAAAACATGTTTTTCAATGGCAAAAATCAATGAATATTGTAAATGCACAAACAGTAATATCTCCACATTGCACGGTGCAATTCTGAAATTTTTAGCTTTTTCCTGTTAATCCTAGCATGATAAAGAAGATTCAAAGAGAGTGAGATGCCAGCTCCTTTCATTCAGTCAGTAGCTTCAAACATTTCTGGTATATGAAAAACATGTTTTTCAATGGCAAAAATCAATGAATATTGTAAATGCACAAACAGTAATATCTCCACATTGCAAGGTGCAATTCTGAAATTTTTTGCTTTTTCCTGTTAATCCTAGCATGATAAAGAAGATTCAAAGAGAGTGAGATGCCAGCTCCTTTCATTCAGTCAGTAGCTTCAAACATTTCTGGTATATGAAAAACATGTTTTTCAATGGCAAAAATCAATGAATATTGTAAATGCACAAACAGTAATATCTCCACATTGCAAGGTGCAATTCTGAAATTTTTTGCTTTTTCCTGCTAATCCTAGCATGATAAAGAAGATTCAAAGAGAGTGAGATGCCAGCTCCTTTCATTCAGTCAGTAGCTTCAAACATTTCTGGTATATGAAAAACATGTTTTTCAATGGCAAAAATCAATGAATATTGTAAATGCACAAACAGTAATATCTCCACATTGCACGGTGCAATTCTGAAATTTTTAGCTTTTTCCTGTTAATCCTAGCATGATAAAGAAGATTCAAAGAGAGTGAGATGCCAGCTCCTTTCATTCAGTCAGTAGCTTCAAACATTTCTGGTATATGAAAAACATGTTTTTCAATGGCAAAAATCAATGAATATTGTAAATGCACAAACAGTAATATCTCCACTTTGCAAGGTGCAATTCTGAAATTTTTTGCTTTTTCCTGCTAATCCTAGCATGATAAACAAGATTCAAAGAGAGTGAGATGCCAGCTCCTTTCATTCAGTCAGTAGCTTCAAACATTTCTGGTATATGAAAAACATGTTTTTCAATGGCAAAAATCAATGAATATTGTAAATGCACAAACAGTAATATCTCCACATTGCACGGTGCAATTCTGAAATTTTTAGCTTTTTCCTGTTAATCCTAGCATGATAAAGAAGATTCAAAGAGAGTGAGATGCCAGCTCCTTTCATTCAGTCAGTAGCTTCAAACATTTCTGGTATATGAAAAACGTTTTTCAATGGCAAAAATCAATGAATATTGTAAATGCACAAACAGTAATATCTCCACATTGCAAGGTGCAATTCTGAAATTTTTTGCTTTTTCCTGTTAATCCTAGCATGATAAAGAAGATTCAAAGAGAGTGAGATGCCAGCTCCTTTCATTCAGTCAGTAGCTTCAAACATTTCTGGTATATGAAAAACATGTTTTTCAATGGCAAAAATCAATGAATATTGTAAATGCACAAACAGTAATATCTCCACATTGCACGGTGCAATTCTGAAATTTTTTGCTTTTTCCTGCTAATCCTAGCATGATAAAGAAGATTCAAAGAGAGTGAGATGCCAGCTCCTTTCATTCAGTCAGTAGCTTCAAACATTTCTGGTATATGAAAAACATGTTTTTCAATGGCAAAAATCAATGAATATTGTAAATGCACAAACAGTAATATCTCCACATTGCACGGTGCAATTCTGAAATTTTTTGCTTTTTCCTGTTAATCCTAGCATGATAAAGAAGATTCAAAGAGAGTGAGATGCCAGCTCCTTTCATTCAGTCAGTAGCTTCAAACATTTCTGGTATATGAAAAACATGTTTTTCAATGGCAAAAATCAATGAATATTGTAAATGCACAAACAGTAATATCTCCACATTGCAAGGTGCAATTCTGAAATTTTTTGCTTTTTCCTGCTAATCCTAGCATGATAAAGAAGATTCAAAGAGAGTGAGATGCCAGCTCCTTTCATTCAGTCAGTAGCTTCAAACATTTCTGGTATATGAAAAACATGTTTTTCAATGGCAAAAATCAATGAATATTGTAAATGCACAAACAGTAATATCTCCACATTGCAAGGTGCAATTCTGAAATTTTTTGCTTTTTCCTGTTAATCCTAGCATGATAAAGAAGATTCAAAGAGAGTGAGATGCCAGCTCCTTTTATTCAGTCAGTAGCTTCAAACATTTCTGGTATATGAAAAACATGTTTTTCAATGGCAAAAATCAATGAATATTGTAAATGCACAAACAGTAATATCTCCACATTGCACGGTGCAATTCTGAAATTTTTAGCTTTTTCCTGTTAATCCTAGCATGATAAAGAAGATTCAAAGAGAGTGAGATGCCAGCTCCTTTCATTCAGTCAGTAGCTTCAAACATTTCTGGTATATGAAAAACATGTTTTTCAATGGCAAAAATCAATGAATATTGTAAATGCACAAACAGTAATATCTCCACATTGCACGGTGCAATTCTGAAATTTTTTGCTTTTTCCTGTTAATCCTAGCATGATAAAGAAGATTCAAAGAGAGTGAGATGCCAGCTCCTTTCATTCAGTCAGTAGCTTCAAACATTTCTGGTATATGAAAAACATGTTTTTCAATGGCAAAAATCAATGAATATTGTAAATGCACAAACAGTAATATCTCCACATTGCAAGGTGCAATTCTGAAATTTTTTGCTTTTTCCTGCTAATCCTAGCATGATAAAGAAGATTCAAAGAGAGTGAGATGCCAGCTCCTTTCATTCAGTCAGTAGCTTCAAACATTTCTGGTATATGAAAAACATGTTTTTCAATGGCAAAAATCAATGAATATTGTAAATGCACAAACAGTAATATCTCCACATTGCAAGGTGCAATTCTGAAATTTTTTGCTTTTTCCTGTTAATCCTAGCATGATAAAGAAGATTCAAAGAGAGTGAGATGCCAGCTCCTTTTATTCAGTCAGTAGCTTCAAACATTTCTGGTATATGAAAAACATGTTTTTCAATGGCAAAAATCAATGAATATTGTAAATGCACAAACAGTAATATCTCCACATTGCACGGTGCAATTCTGAAATTTTTAGCTTTTTCCTGTTAATCCTAGCATGATAAAGAAGATTCAAAGAGAGTGAGATGCCAGCTCCTTTCATTCAGTCAGTAGCTTCAAACATTTCTGGTATATGAAAAACATGTTTTTCAATGGCAAAAATCAATGAATATTGTAAATGCACAAACAGTAATATCTCCACATTGCAAGGTGCAATTCTGAAATTTTTTGCTTTTTCCTGTTAATCCTAGCATGATAAAGAAGATTCAAAGAGAGTGAGATGCCAGCTCCTTTCATTCAGTCAGTAGCTTCAAACATTTCTGGTATATGAAAAACATGTTTTTCAATGGCAAAAATCAATGAATATTGTAAATGCACAAACAGTAATATCTCCACATTGCAAGGTGCAATTCTGAAATTTTTTGCTTTTTCCTGCTAATCCTAGCATGATAAAGAAGATTCAAAGAGAGTGAGATGCCAGCTCCTTTCATTCAGTCAGTAGCTTCAAACATTTCTGGTATATGAAAAACATGTTTTTCAATGGCAAAAATCAATGAATATTGTAAATGCACAAACAGTAATATCTCCACATTGCAAGGTGCAATTCTGAAATTTTTTGCTTTTTCCTGCTAATCCTAGCATGATAAAGAAGATTCAAAGAGAGTGAGATGCCAGCTCCTTTCATTCAGTCAGTAGCTTCAAACATTTCTGGTATATGAAAAACATGTTTTTCAATGGCAAAAATCAATGAATATTGTAAATGCACAAACAGTAATATCTCCACATTGCACGGTGCAATTCTGAAATTTTTAGCTTTTTCCTGTTAATCCTAGCATGATAAAGAAGATTCAAAGAGAGTGAGATGCCAGCTCCTTTCATTCAGTCAGTAGCTTCAAACATTTCTGGTATATGAAAAACATGTTTTTCAATGGCAAAAATCAATGAATATTGTAAATGCACAAACAGTAATATCTCCACATTGCAAGGTGCAATTCTGAAATTTTTTGCTTTTTCCTGCTAATCCTAGCATGATAAAGAAGATTCAAAGAAAGTGAGATGCCAGCTCCTTTCATTGTCAGTAGCTTCAAACATTTCTGGTATATGAAAAACATGTTTTTCAATGGCAAAAATCAATGAATATTGTAAATGCACAAACAGTAATATCTCCACATTGCACGGTGCAATTCTGAAATTTTTAGCTTTTTCCTGTTAATCCTAGCATGATAAAGAAGATTCAAAGAGAGTGAGATGCCAGCTCCTTTCATTCAGTCAGTAGCTTCAAACATTTCTGGTATATGAAAAACATGTTTTTCAATGGCAAAAATCAATGAATATTGTAAATGCACAAACAGTAATATCTCCACATTGCAAGGTGCAATTCTGAAATTTTTTGCTTTTTCCTGTTAATCCTAGCATGATAAAGAAGATTCAAAGAGAGTGAGATGCCAGCTCCTTTCATTCAGTCAGTAGCTTCAAACATTTCTGGTATATGAAAAACATGTTTTTCAATGGCAAAAATCAATGAATATTGTAAATGCACAAACAGTAATATCTCCACATTGCACGGTGCAATTCTGAAATTTTTAGCTTTTTCCTGTTAATCCTAGCATGATAAAGAAGATTCAAAGAGAGTGAGATGCCAGCTCCTTTCATTCAGTCAGTAGCTTCAAACATTTCTGGTATATGAAAAACATGTTTTTCAATGGCAAAAATCAATGAATATTGTAAATGCACAAACAGTAATATCTCCACATTGCAAGGTGCAATTCTGAATTTTTTGCTTTTTCCTGTTAATCCTAGCATGATAAAGAAGATTCAAAGAGAGTGAGATGCCAGCTCCTTTCATTCAGTCAGTAGCTTCAAACATTTCTGGTATATGAAAAACATGTTTTTCAATGGCAAAAATCAATGAATATTGTAAATGCACAAACAGTAATATCTCCACATTGCAAGGTGCAATTCTGAAATTTTTTGCTTTTTCCTGCTAATCCTAGCATGATAAAGAAGATTCAAAGAGAGTGAGATGCCAGCTCCTTTCATTCAGTCAGTAGCTTCAAACATTTCTGGTATATGAAAAACATGTTTTTCAATGGCAAAAATCAATGAATATTGTAAATGCACAAACAGTAATATCTCCACATTGCACGGTGCAATTCTGAAATTTTTAGCTTTTTCCTGTTAATCCTAGCATGATAAAGAAGATTCAAAGAGAGTGAGATGCCAGCTCCTTTCATTCAGTCAGTAGCTTCAAACATTTCTGGTATATGAAAAACATGTTTTTCAATGGCAAAAATCAATGAATATTGTAAATGCACAAACAGTAATATCTCCACATTGCAAGGTGCAATTCTGAAATTTTTTGCTTTTTCCTGCTAATCCTAGCATGATAAACAAGATTCAAAGAGAGTGAGATGCCAGCTCCTTTCATTCAGTCAGTAGCTTCAAACATTTCTGGTATATGAAAAACATGTTTTTCAATGGCAAAAATCAATGAATATTGTAAATGCACAAACAGTAATATCTCCACATTGCACGGTGCAATTCTGAAATTTTTAGCTTTTTCCTGTTAATCCTAGCATGATAAAGAAGATTCAAAGAGAGTGAGATGCCAGCTCCTTTCATTCAGTCAGTAGCTTCAAACATTTCTGGTATATGAAAAACGTTTTTCAATGGCAAAAATCAATGAATATTGTAAATGCACAAACAGTAATATCTCCACATTGCAAGGTGCAATTCTGAAATTTTTTGCTTTTTCCTGTTAATCCTAGCATGATAAAGAAGATTCAAAGAGAGTGAGATGCCAGCTCCTTTCATTCAGTCAGTAGCTTCAAACATTTCTGGTATATGAAAAACATGTTTTTCAATGGCAAAAATCAATGAATATTGTAAATGCACAAACAGTAATATCTCCACATTGCAAGGTGCAATTCTGAAATTTTTTGCTTTTTCCTGCTAATCCTAGCATGATAAAGAAGATTCAAAGAGAGTGAGATGCCAGCTCCTTTCATTCAGTCAGTAGCTTCAAACATTTCTGGTATATGAAAAACATGTTTTTCAATGGCAAAAATCAATGAATATTGTAAATGCACAAACAGTAATATCTCCACATTGCACGGTGCAATTCTGAAATTTTTTGCTTTTTCCTGCTAATCCTAGCATGATAAAGAAGATTCAAAGAGAGTGAGATGCCAGCTCCTTTCATTCAGTCAGTAGCTTCAAACATTTCTGGTATATGAAAAACATGTTTTTCAATGGCAAAAATCAATGAATATTGTAAATGCACAAACAGTAATATCTCCACATTGCACGGTGCAATTCTGAAATTTTTTGCTTTTTCCTGTTAATCCTAGCATGATAAAGAAGATTCAAAGAGAGTGAGATGCCAGCTCCTTTCATTCAGTCAGTAGCTTCAAACATTTCTGGTATATGAAAAACATGTTTTTCAATGGCAAAAATCAATGAATATTGTAAATGCACAAACAGTAATATCTCCACATTGCAAGGTGCAATTCTGAAATTTTTTGCTTTTTCCTGCTAATCCTAGCATGATAAAGAAGATTCAAAGAGAGTGAGATGCCAGCTCCTTTCATTCAGTCAGTAGCTTCAAACATTTCTGGTATATGAAAAACATGTTTTTCAATGGCAAAAATCAATGAATATTGTAAATGCACAAACAGTAATATCTCCACATTGCACGGTGCAATTCTGAAATTTTTTGCTTTTTCCTGTTAATCCTAGCATGATAAAGAAGATTCAAAGAGAGTGAGATGCCAGCTCCTTTCATTCAGTCAGTAGCTTCAAACATTTCTGGTATATGAAAAACATGTTTTTCAATGGCAAAAATCAATGAATATTGTAAATGCACAAACAGTAATATCTCCACATTGCAAGGTGCAATTCTGAAATTTTTTGCTTTTTCCTGCTAATCCTAGCATGATAAAGAAGATTCAAAGAGAGTGAGATGCCAGCTCCTTTCATTCAGTCAGTAGCTTCAAACATTTCTGGTATATGAAAAACATGTTTTTCAATGGCAAAAATCAATGAATATTGTAAATGCACAAACAGTAATATCTCCACATTGCACAGTGCAACTCTGAAATTTTTAGCTTTTTCCTGTTAATCCTAGCATGATAAAGAAGATTCAAAGAGAGTGAGATGCCAGCTCCTTTCATTCAGTCAGTAGCTTCAAACATTTCTGGTATATGAAAAACATGTTTTTCAATGGCAAAAATCAATGAATATTGTAAATGCACAAACAGTAATATCTCCACATTGCAAGGTGCAATTCTGAAATTTTTTGCTTTTTCCTGCTAATCCTAGCATGATAAAGAAGATTCAAAGAGAGTGAGATGCCAGCTCCTTTCATTCAGTCAGTAGCTTCAAACATTTCTGGTATATGAAAAACATGTTTTTCAATGGCAAAAATCAATGAATATTGTAAATGCACAAACAGTAATATCTCCACATTGCAAGGTGCAATTCTGAAATTTTTTGCTTTTTCCTGCTAATCCTAGCATGATAAAGAAGATTCAAAGAGAGTGAGATGCCAGCTCCTTTCATTCAGTCAGTAGCTTCAAACATTTCTGGTATATGAAAAACATGTTTTTCAATGGCAAAAATCAATGAATATTGTAAATGCACAAACAGTAATATCTCCACATTGCACGGTGCAATTCTGAAATTTTTAGCTTTTTCCTGTTAATCCTAGCATGATAAAGAAGATTCAAAGAGAGTGAGATGCCAGCTCCTTTCATTCAGTCAGTAGCTTCAAACATTTCTGGTATATGAAAAACATGTTTTTCAATGGCAAAAATCAATGAATATTGTAAATGCACAAACAGTAATATCTCCACATTGCAAGGTGCAATTCTGAAATTTTTTGCTTTTTCCTGTTAATCCTAGCATGATAAAGAAGATTCAAAGAGAGTGAGATGCCAGCTCCTTTCATTCAGTCAGTAGCTTCAAACATTTCTGGTATATGAAAAACATGTTTTTCAATGGCAAAAATCAATGAATATTGTAAATGCACAAACAGTAATATCTCCACATTGCACGGTGCAATTCTGAAATTTTTAGCTTTTTCCTGTTAATCCTAGCATGATAAAGAAGATTCAAAGAGAGTGAGATGCCAGCTCCTTTCATTCAGTCAGTAGCTTCAAACATTTCTGGTATATGAAAAACATGTTTTTCAATGGCAAAAATCAATGAATATTGTAAATGCACAAACAGTAATATCTCCACATTGCAAGGTGCAATTCTGAAATTTTTTGCTTTTTCCTGCTAATCCTAGCATGATAAAGAAGATTCAAAGAGAGTGAGATGCCAGCTCCTTTCATTCAGTCAGTAGCTTCAAACATTTCTGGTATATGAAAAACATGTTTTTCAATGGCAAAAATCAATGAATATTGTAAATGCACAAACAGTAATATCTCCACATTGCACGGTGCAATTCTGAAATTTTTAGCTTTTTCCTGTTAATCCTAGCATGATAAAGAAGATTCAAAGAGAGTGAGATGCCAGCTCCTTTCATTCAGTCAGTAGCTTCAAACATTTCTGGTATATGAAAAACATGTTTTTCAATGGCAAAAATCAATGAATATTGTAAATGCACAAACAGTAATATCTCCACATTGCAAGGTGCAATTCTGAAATTTTTTGCTTTTTCCTGCTAATCCTAGCATGATAAAGAAGATTCAAAGAGAGTGAGATGCCAGCTCCTTTCATTCAGTCAGTAGCTTCAAACATTTCTGGTATATGAAAAACATGTTTTTCAATGGCAAAAATCAATGAATATTGTAAATGCACAAACAGTAATATCTCCACATTGCACGGTGCAATTCTGAAATTTTTAGCTTTTTCCTGTTAATCCTAGCATGATAAAGAAGATTCAAAGAGAGTGAGATGCCAGCTCCTTTCATTCAGTCAGTAGCTTCAAACATTTCTGGTATATGAAAAACATGTTTTTCAATGGCAAAAATCAATGAATATTGTAAATGCACAAACAGTAATATCTCCACATTGCAAGGTGCAATTCTGAAATTTTTTGCTTTTTCCTGTTAATCCTAGCATGATAAAGAAGATTCAAAGAGAGTGAGATGCCAGCTCCTTTCATTCAGTCAGTAGCTTCAAACATTTCTGGTATATGAAAAACATGTTTTTCAATGGCAAAAATCAATGAATATTGTAAATGCACAAACAGTAATATCTCCACATTGCAAGGTGCAATTCTGAAATTTTTTGCTTTTTCCTGCTAATCCTAGCATGATAAAGAAGATTCAAAGAGTGAGATGCCAGCTCCTTTCATTCAGTCAGTAGCTTCAAACATTTCTGGTATATGAAAAACATGTTTTTCAATGGCAAAAATCAATGAATATTGTAAATGCACAAACAGTAATATCTCCACATTGCAAGGTGCAATTCTGAAATTTTTTGCTTTTTCCTGCTAATCCTAGCATGATAAAGAAGATTCAAAGAGAGTGAGATGCCAGCTCCTTTCATTCAGTCAGTAGCTTCAAACATTTCTGGTATATGAAAAACATGTTTTTCAATGGCAAAAATCAATGAATATTGTAAATGCACAAACAGTAATATCTCCACATTGCACGGTGCAATTCTGAAATTTTTAGCTTTTTCCTGTTAATCCTAGCATGATAAAGAAGATTCAAAGAGAGTGAGATGCCAGCTCCTTTCATTCAGTCAGTAGCTTCAAACATTTCTGGTATATGAAAAACATGTTTTTCAATGGCAAAAATCAATGAATATTGTAAATGCACAAACAGTAATATCTCCACATTGCAAGGTGCAATTCTGAAATTTTTTGCTTTTTCCTGTTAATCCTAGCATGATAAAGAAGATTCAAAGAGAGTGAGATGCCAGCTCCTTTCATTCAGTCAGTAGCTTCAAACATTTCTGGTATATGAAAAACATGTTTTTCAATGGCAAAAATCAATGAATATTGTAAATGCACAAACAGTAATATCTCCACATTGCACGGTGCAATTCTGAAATTTTTAGCTTTTTCCTGTTAATCCTAGCATGATAAAGAAGATTCAAAGAGAGTGAGATGCCAGCTCCTTTCATTCAGTCAGTAGCTTCAAACATTTCTGGTATATGAAAAACATGTTTTTCAATGGCAAAAATCAATGAATATTGTAAATGCACAAACAGTAATATCTCCACATTGCAAGGTGCAATTCTGAAATTTTTTGCTTTTTCCTGCTAATCCTAGCATGATAAAGAAGATTCAAAGAGAGTGAGATGCCAGCTCCTTTCATTCAGTCAGTAGCTTCAAACATTTCTGGTATATGAAAAACATGTTTTTCAATGGCAAAAATCAATGAATATTGTAAATGCACAAACAGTAATATCTCCACATTGCACGGTGCAATTCTGAAATTTTTAGCTTTTTCCTGTTAATCCTAGCATGATAAAGAAGATTCAAAGAGAGTGAGATGCCAGCTCCTTTCATTCAGTCAGTAGCTTCAAACATTTCTGGTATATGAAAAACATGTTTTTCAATGGCAAAAATCAATGAATATTGTAAATGCACAAACAGTAATATCTCCACATTGCAAGGTGCAATTCTGAAATTTTTTGCTTTTTCCTGCTAATCCTAGCATGATAAAGAAGATTCAAAGAGAGTGAGATGCCAGCTCCTTTCATTCAGTCAGTAGCTTCAAACATTTCTGGTATATGAAAAACATGTTTTTCAATGGCAAAAATCAATGAATATTGTAAATGCACAAACAGTAATATCTCCACATTGCACGGTGCAATTCTGAAATTTTTAGCTTTTTCCTGTTAATCCTAGCATGATAAAGAAGATTCAAAGAGAGTGAGATGCCAGCTCCTTTCATTCAGTCAGTAGCTTCAAACATTTCTGGTATATGAAAAACATGTTTTTCAATGGCAAAAATCAATGAATATTGTAAATGCACAAACAGTAATATCTCCACATTGCAAGGTGCAATTCTGAAATTTTTTGCTTTTTCCTGTTAATCCTAGCATGATAAAGAAGATTCAAAGAGAGTGAGATGCCAGCTCCTTTCATTCAGTCAGTAGCTTCAAACATTTCTGGTATATGAAAAACATGTTTTTCAATGGCAAAAATCAATGAATATTGTAAATGCACAAACAGTAATATCTCCACATTGCAAGGTGCAATTCTGAAATTTTTTGCTTTTTCCTGCTAATCCTAGCATGATAAAGAAGATTCAAAGAGAGTGAGATGCCAGCTCCTTTCATTCAGTCAGTAGCTTCAAACATTTCTGGTATATGAAAAACATGTTTTTCAATGGCAAAAATCAATGAATATTGTAAATGCACAAACAGTAATATCTCCACATTGCAAGGTGCAATTCTGAAATTTTTTGCTTTTTCCTGCTAATCCTAGCATGATAAAGAAGATTCAAAGAGAGTGAGATGCCAGCTCCTTTCATTCAGTCAGTAGCTTCAAACATTTCTGGTATATGAAAAACATGTTTTTCAATGGCAAAAATCAATGAATATTGTAAATGCACAAACAGTAATATCTCCACATTGCACGGTGCAATTCTGAAATTTTTAGCTTTTTCCTGTTAATCCTAGCATGATAAAGAAGATTCAAAGAGAGTGAGATGCCAGCTCCTTTCATTCAGTCAGTAGCTTCAAACATTTCTGGTATATGAAAAACATGTTTTTCAATGGCAAAAATCAATGAATATTGTAAATGCACAAACAGTAATATCTCCACATTGCAAGGTGCAATTCTGAAATTTTTTGCTTTTTCCTGCTAATCCTAGCATGATAAAGAAGATTCAAAGAGAGTGAGATGCCAGCTCCTTTCATTCAGTCAGTAGCTTCAAACATTTCTGGTATATGAAAAACATGTTTTTCAATGGCAAAAATCAATGAATATTGTAAATGCACAAACAGTAATATCTCCACATTGCACGGTGCAATTCTGAAATTTTTAGCTTTTTCCTGTTAATCCTAGCATGATAAAGAAGATTCAAAGAGAGTGAGATGCCAGCTCCTTTCATTCAGTCAGTAGCTTCAAACATTTCTGGTATATGAAAAACATGTTTTTCAATGGCAAAAATCAATGAATATTGTAAATGCACAAACAGTAATATCTCCACATTGCAAGGTGCAATTCTGAAATTTTTTGCTTTTTCCTGTTAATCCTAGCATGATAAAGAAGATTCAAAGAGAGTGAGATGCCAGCTCCTTTCATTCAGTCAGTAGCTTCAAACATTTCTGGTATATGAAAAACATGTTTTTCAATGGCAAAAATCAATGAATATTGTAAATGCACAAACAGTAATATCTCCACATTGCACGGTGCAATTCTGAAATTTTTAGCTTTTTCCTGTTAATCCTAGCATGATAAAGAAGATTCAAAGAGAGTGAGATGCCAGCTCCTTTCATTCAGTCAGTAGCTTCAAACATTTCTGGTATATGAAAAACATGTTTTTCAATGGCAAAAATCAATGAATATTGTAAATGCACAAACAGTAATATCTCCACATTGCAAGGTGCAATTCTGAAATTTTTTGCTTTTTCCTGTTAATCCTAGCATGATAAAGAAGATTCAAAGAGAGTGAGATGCCAGCTCCTTTCATTCAGTCAGTAGCTTCAAACATTTCTGGTATATGAAAAACATGTTTTTCAATGGCAAAAATCAATGAATATTGTAAATGCACAAACAGTAATATCTCCACATTGCAAGGTGCAATTCTGAAATTTTTTGCTTTTTCCTGCTAATCCTAGCATGATAAAGAAGATTCAAAGAGAGTGAGATGCCAGCTCCTTTCATTCAGTCAGTAGCTTCAAACATTTCTGGTATATGAAAAACATGTTTTTCAATGGCAAAAATCAATGAATATTGTAAATGCACAAACAGTAATATCTCCACATTGCACGGTGCAATTCTGAAATTTTTAGCTTTTTCCTGTTAATCCTAGCATGATAAAGAAGATTCAAAGAGAGTGAGATGCCAGCTCCTTTCATTCAGTCAGTAGCTTCAAACATTTCTGGTATATGAAAAACATGTTTTTCAATGGCAAAAATCAATGAATATTGTAAATGCACAAACAGTAATATCTCCACATTGCAAGGTGCAATTCTGAAATTTTTTGCTTTTTCCTGTTAATCCTAGCATGATAAAGAAGATTCAAAGAGAGTGAGATGCCAGCTCCTTTCATTCAGTCAGTAGCTTCAAACATTTCTGGTATATGAAAAACATGTTTTTCAATGGCAAAAATCAATGAATATTGTAAATGCACAAACAGTAATATCTCCACATTGCAAGGTGCAATTCTGAAATTTTTTGCTTTTTCCTGCTAATCCTAGCATGATAAAGAAGATTCAAAGAGAGTGAGATGCCAGCTCCTTTCATTCAGTCAGTAGCTTCAAACATTTCTGGTATATGAAAAACATGTTTTTCAATGGCAAAAATCAATGAATATTGTAAATGCACAAACAGTAATATCTCCACATTGCACGGTGCAATTCTGAAATTTTTAGCTTTTTCCTGTTAATCCTAGCATGATAAAGAAGATTCAAAGAGAGTGAGATGCCAGCTCCTTTCATTCAGTCAGTAGCTTCAAACATTTCTGGTATATGAAAAACATGTTTTTCAATGGCAAAAATCAATGAATATTGTAAATGCACAAACAGTAATATCTCCACATTGCAAGGTGCAATTCTGAAATTTTTTGCTTTTTCCTGCTAATCCTAGCATGATAAACAAGATTCAAAGAGAGTGAGATGCCAGCTCCTTTCATTCAGTCAGTAGCTTCAAACATTTCTGGTATATGAAAAACATGTTTTTCAATGGCAAAAATCAATGAATATTGTAAATGCACAAACAGTAATATCTCCACATTGCACGGTGCAATTCTGAAATTTTTAGCTTTTTCCTGTTAATCCTAGCATGATAAAGAAGATTCAAAGAGAGTGAGATGCCAGCTCCTTTCATTCAGTCAGTAGCTTCAAACATTTCTGGTATATGAAAAACGTTTTTCAATGGCAAAAATCAATGAATATTGTAAATGCACAAACAGTAATATCTCCACATTGCAAGGTGCAATTCTGAAATTTTTTGCTTTTTCCTGTTAATCCTAGCATGATAAAGAAGATTCAAAGAGAGTGAGATGCCAGCTCCTTTCATTCAGTCAGTAGCTTCAAACATTTCTGGTATATGAAAAACATGTTTTTCAATGGCAAAAATCAATGAATATTGTAAATGCACAAACAGTAATATCTCCACATTGCAAGGTGCAATTCTGAAATTTTTTGCTTTTTCCTGCTAATCCTAGCATGATAAAGAAGATTCAAAGAGAGTGAGATGCCAGCTCCTTTCATTCAGTCAGTAGCTTCAAACATTTCTGGTATATGAAAAACATGTTTTTCAATGGCAAAAATCAATGAATATTGTAAATGCACAAACAGTAATATCTCCACATTGCACGGTGCAATTCTGAAATTTTTTGCTTTTTCCTGCTAATCCTAGCATGATAAAGAAGATTCAAAGAGAGTGAGATGCCAGCTCCTTTCATTCAGTCAGTAGCTTCAAACATTTCTGGTATATGAAAAACATGTTTTTCAATGGCAAAAATCAATGAATATTGTAAATGCACAAACAGTAATATCTCCACATTGCACGGTGCAATTCTGAAATTTTTTGCTTTTTCCTGTTAATCCTAGCATGATAAAGAAGATTCAAAGAGAGTGAGATGCCAGCTCCTTTCATTCAGTCAGTAGCTTCAAACATTTCTGGTATATGAAAAACATGTTTTTCAATGGCAAAAATCAATGAATATTGTAAATGCACAAACAGTAATATCTCCACATTGCAAGGTGCAATTCTGAAATTTTTTGCTTTTTCCTGCTAATCCTAGCATGATAAAGAAGATTCAAAGAGAGTGAGATGCCAGCTCCTTTCATTCAGTCAGTAGCTTCAAACATTTCTGGTATATGAAAAACATGTTTTTCAATGGCAAAAATCAATGAATATTGTAAATGCACAAACAGTAATATCTCCACATTGCACGGTGCAATTCTGAAATTTTTAGCTTTTTCCTGTTAATCCTAGCATGATAAAGAAGATTCAAAGAGAGTGAGATGCCAGCTCCTTTCATTCAGTCAGTAGCTTCAAACATTTCTGGTATATGAAAAACATGTTTTTCAATGGCAAAAATCAATGAATATTGTAAATGCACAAACAGTAATATCTCCACATTGCAAGGTGCAATTCTGAAATTTTTAGCTTTTTCCTGCTAATCCTAGCATGATAAAGAAGATTCAAAGAGAGTGAGATGCCAGCTCCTTTCATTCAGTCAGTAGCTTCAAACATTTCTGGTATATGAAAAACATGTTTTTCAATGGCAAAAATCAATGAATATTGTAAATGCACAAACAGTAATATCTCCACATTGCACGGTGCAATTCTGAAATTTTTAGCTTTTTCCTGTTAATCCTAGCATGATAAAGAAGATTCAAAGAGAGTGAGATGCCAGCTCCTTTCATTCAGTCAGTAGCTTCAAACATTTCTGGTATATGAAAAACATGTTTTTCAATGGCAAAAATCAATGAATATTGTAAATGCACAAACAGTAATATCTCCACATTGCAAGGTGCAATTCTGAAATTTTTTGCTTTTTCCTGCTAATCCTAGCATGATAAAGAAGATTCAAAGAGAGTGAGATGCCAGCTCCTTTCATTCAGTCAGTAGCTTCAAACATTTCTGGTATATGAAAAACATGTTTTTCAATGGCAAAAATCAATGAATATTGTAAATGCACAAACAGTAATATCTCCACATTGCAAGGTGCAATTCTGAAATTTTTTGCTTTTTCCTGTTAATCCTAGCATGATAAAGAAGATTCAAAGAGAGTGAGATGCCAGCTCCTTTCATTCAGTCAGTAGCTTCAAACATTTCTGGTATATGAAAAACATGTTTTTCAATGGCAAAAATCAATGAATATTGTAAATGCACAAACAGTAATATCTCCACATTGCAAGGTGCAATTCTGAAATTTTTTGCTTTTTCCTGCTAATCCTAGCATGATAAAGAAGATTCAAAGAGAGTGAGATGCCAGCTCCTTTCATTCAGTCAGTAGCTTCAAACATTTCTGGTATATGAAAAACATGTTTTTCAATGGCAAAAATCAATGAATATTGTAAATGCACAAACAGTAATATCTCCACATTGCACGGTGCAACTCTGAAATTTTTAGCTTTTTCCTGTTAATCCTA
>NW_027366794.1:0-65988 GCF_046119375.1 Phyllobates terribilis | reverse complement strand
ATACAATGCTTGTTGTAGAGAAGAAGTCTTAATTCATGGAGTGTAAGGCCAAGGATATGGAGGATCGGTACGTCGTTCAATTTAATGCTACTAAGACGAAGGTCGTAGGTGAAACTAGGCGTCGCTAGAAGGTAGAAGATGAACTGACCAAGATCAAGGCAAAGTGTGGAGAGGTATGTGCTGAACTCAGAGCCGATATGTGTGCTAAGTCCCTATCGAAATGATCAGAGAGTTTATGCTTGGAGAGCAGGGCCACTGGGACCTGGATGTAGAATCGGAGGACTTAGACAGGGATTTCCCCAATGATTGTCTTCATTCGTTATTTGAAGGACTGGTCTTCTGTCCAAGGACGGTGAGTTTGTTCTGTATTCCCTAGCTCATGGCGACGCATGTGAGGAGCCACATGATGATGTGTTAAGTTGCAAAGTGAAATGGTGGGTGTTAGTTGTTTTAATGTTTGAACTTGTTCTATGCTCATGCTTGTTTGTTGATTCCAGTTAACTTTTTGAAAAGTCCTTCGTGTATGAAGGCGAGACAATTTTTTGATGACCCAAACACTATAGTGAGTCACACTTTGTGTAATTTGAATCTAGCTGCTTTTATTTTTGTACCTTTATGCCGCGTCGTGCGTATCTGATGTCGCGTCGGGTCGTTGAGACTACATACATGTCTTGTTCGTGCATCATCTGTCGAGGATGATGTGATCGTGTATTGCCAGTCAAAGATGGGAGGAGGAGGCCTGTAATTGTGGATGTATCAATTCACATTATTGTAATGCCAAGGGAGACAACAATGTGTGTTTCGCGTGACTTAAAATTATAAGGGGATGTCTTTACCTAATAAACGTTAACGACGTGCCTTATGTTCAATCCCTTGTGTCCGATGGAGCGTGTCCGTTCATCTTTGAGATCCATAATGACTAGACTGCGGGTCAAGGGGCGTTTCCCCCCACATGTAAAACGGAAAGGGTCGAGCTAAGGACTGACCGTTGGGAGCGAGCCCACAATCCTTCGACGCTCAAGTCAGTGTAAAGTCGTATACGATAAACTTTAATGATGTGATTGTAAAAGAATAGATAAAAGAGTGTTTTAGAAATGATACTTTCTGAAGTGCATAACGTTCCAACTACAGGGGACGTCCATGTCGGTGGAGTCGCGGAGTCGATATGCACCTTCTCCAATAATTTCGACGATCTGGTACGGTCCTTCCCATTGTGGAGCTAGCTTGCCATCTTTGGGGTCCTTAGTGTTTTGGAAGGTTTTCCTGAGGACCCAATCACCTAATGCAAATTTCTTGACGGGAACGTTCCGGTTATAGCTGCGGGCGACCTGTGTTGATACTGCAGCATACGTATCCTTGCTTTTTCTCTGACCTCTTGCACTGCGTACAATGCGTGCCCCAAGTCGACGTTGTTTTACCCGGAGGTTTGCAGCAGGCATCTGGCGGTGGGAATAAGGATTTTGGCGGGGACGACCACTTAACACCCTTAGACCAGGTCAAAAGGTGATTGTTTAGTGACATTCTTAGGGGTAGTTTTGTCGAATCAAAGGACGTAGGGTAACTCATCCGCCCATTTACCCTTGGCTTCTCTGAGTCGCTTCTTAAGATTGTTGACGATAATCTTGTTGCTGGATTCCGCCTGTCTTTTTGCATGAGGCTATCTGGGGGTGGACGTGACCAAGTTTATGTTTCACTGGTTGCAAAATGCACGTGTTTTCTTTCCAGCGAATTGAGACCCGTAGTCATAGAAGATTTCGGAGCGGATCCCAAACCTACAAATGATATTTCACTTGATGAATGATATGGAATCTGTCTCCTTTACCTCCTTGTAAGCTTCTGCTTCGATCCACTTGGAAAAGTAGTCGGTCATATCAAGGAAGAACACACGTTGCCCTGCTGCGGTTAGGAGCTTTCCCATGATATCCATTCCCCATCTCATGAACGGACATGGAGGGAGCATAAGATGTAAAGGTTCAGCTTGTTGATGAGGAATGGATGCATGTCTCTAACAAGTGTCGTACCATCTAGTGAATTCTATCGCGTCGGAGTTCATGGTTGGCCAATAATACCAAAAGCATCGAGATTTGCAAGCTAGAATTTGGTCGCCTATGTGATTAACACATTCTTAACCATTCAAGGACGAGAATAGTTCTGAGCTTTGGACGTCGTGACGCATTTTAGGAGTACACTCATCACAAACTTTATGAACAACGAAGAATCGATGATGGCATAGGACAAGGATTGAGATTTGAGGTGTTTGACTTCTAGTTTGTCTGGGGGAAGTGTTTGATGGACCATCCATTCAACGATCAACTGTCTCTAATCTTTGGACGGGTCACCGGTCGTGATAGTGTTGACGGGGTGATTCGCAGTTTTGGAGGCTGCGAGGGATAGGATGTGGACTAACGATATGGTAGGGAAGTCATTTAGGTGTAGCGCGGATCCAATGATTTCTAAGGCATCTGCTTGAGCGTCTTGGTCTCTAGGGACTTGGGTTATGGAGAAATTTTGGAAAAGAGGGATCATTTCTTGGTTGATGGTTAGGTATTCTGCCATTCTCTTGTCCTTAGTTGTGTATTCTCCTTATACTTGCTTGACTATAAGCAGGTAGTTGCAACTTACTTGTATGTCGATGATCGAGAGGTCTTGTGCTAGTCTTAAGCCAAATATTAAGGCTTCGTATTCTGCTTCATTATTCATCCCCTCCCATTCACATCTAACGGTCTGGGCTATCTTGTCCCCTTGTGATGACTTTATCAAAACGCCTAGTTCGTTGCCCCTAGCATTGGATGTGCCGTCGGTATGGAGTTCCCAAGTGACGTGGGATTCCGCCATGACGGGGGCTATCATTTTCTTTGACCCATCCGCTTCTACTCCCTCTATATATTCTTTTGTCTTTATTGTTTACAATAGGGACATTGCAAGCTTTATGTGTGGGGGAGGAGAATAACACTTGGCTAGGTATCCTTGTAAATAAAGAAAAAATTGTGAAAAAAAATATTTACTTGTTTGAAGTTTGTTTGCTTATTTGAAGTTTGTGTGTCGGCTACAACATTTATCACCTTGATAACTTGTGAAACATGTTGAGGAACATGGAGTTTGAGCCTTTGAGTTTATAATGGATGTTGATACTACAGGTATATTGTGTTGGTAATGAGTTAAGTTAGTTTGATGATCATGAACTGACAATGTGGAGTATGTATAGGCCACACTAGAAAAATTGCTAGGGATTGCATGTTGACCGTCCTATTTCCTTCTTTATCATATGGTTTTCATTATGGAGTATGTTTGGCTCATGTCCTACTTGATTTGAAAAAAGAAAAAATATTGAAAGAATAAAGAAAAATGAACTCCAAGTGAAACAAGTCGGAAGAGCACGCGATCTCCGAGGTGTGAAAGATCACCAAGGTTCGATCCTCCATGGATAAGAAAAGAGTATCATTGGGTGGCCCAAATTGTAAGACGGGAGGGCCCGTTTTTAAATGAATAGAAAAAGAAAGAAAATGTGAAAAGAGACTGGAGTAGGATAAAAGGGAGCCTGCAGGAAAACAATTCATGGTTGCATGATGTAGCGAGAATGGAATTAGGGCCATCGTGTTTCCATTAGTGTTGAACTAGTTGTGTTTTATCATACAATGTGAAGCATGTAAGGAAAAGGATTGTTGCTGGATTAATTTTCTTTATTTCCAACCATATATTACTTGGGTAAAGGCTACCATTGCATACTTCTTGGACGTATTCCTCATGTACTCGGATTGGATGAACACGGTGAAAGGGAGTGAAATTGTTGATACCAGTGTAGTTGTTTCTAGGTCTAAGTTGGTTGAGTTGTTTTGCCTGATAATTGTTTGTTGAGTCTTGTTTGAGATATTGAATTTATTCTAGATCCGGAGTCTACGCTTGTGCTTGGATGTATTCAGGTGTTTTCGGAGAAACATTGTTGAGATGATGATAATTGACATCAAGATACTTCTACATGGGTCGAAGCCACGCGCATCAAAGGGAGAGTAAGTTGATTGTAGCTTGCTCGAGAACGATCAAGAACTATGTGTGGGGAATTTGCTAAGCACTATTTAGTACATCGTTAGCAACGGTTTTTAATGCCTATAAGAGGCAAAAGAGCAGAAATGTAGGGGTATTTTGTCACTTGAAGATCATACAACACATTGCACCATTTTGGAGGAAATTATCAAGTGTAGGCTGAAACTGGGCAGTGGCGCGACTGCGCAGCTTCAGGAGCGACCGCGGATAGCCTCAGTAATGCGCGCGTGACCGTGCGCGAGACCGGGCGACCGTGCCTCATTGATCGAGAACAACAGAGACACGACGCGACCTCGCCTTCGCTGGATCGATCACTTGGATGGGCTTTACAGATTGTTAAATACGGGCCTTTTCTCTTATCATTTCTAGGTTTTAGTTGGAGCCCCTTGGTTATATAATACCTAGGTCTGCCTCCATTTGGATGATCAATTACTCTTATCACTTTTCCACATACTTTGAGATTATGTTTCACTAGTTCATTTCGCATTTTGTTGAATCGCTGAAACCTTCGAATCAACCTGATTTGTAAGACATTCTACCTTTGTTCTAGTTCATGATTTGACTTGTTTCTTCTCATGTGCCTTAATCATTTTTTGAATTGAATTTGACTATCTAGACTGGCCATTTAGGTATATTGGATTGATTCATTACTGCTAGGTTTAGGTTTATCCTAGTTGGAGAACCTAGCCATTAGGTAGGATAAGCAATTGCTAGGACTAGCTGACCATGAGATTGTAGGGAGTTGAATGCATGATTAATATGAATCTTGAATCAAGGATATTTAGTGAACCTATTCATTCCTAATCTTACTACTTCTAGGTTGTATAATCTCGATAGTTTCAGGATTATAGACTAGTTAGAGCTAGTTGGACCAATAGCGACATTTGAACAAGATTTGGGACAATTCACATGGACTGTTGAACTTAGGGAAAATAGAATGTCAATGATCAACATGTTAATATGTTATGTGGATGTTGATTGAACGCTATTCTTAGATATTGTTTACTCGAATTCATTAGTTAGACTAATCCATCAAAACCCCCTTTGGTTAGTAAATTGTCGATCATATTATTTGCATAAGAATTGAATTTCCTGACTCTTCGTGGGATCGACCCTTTCTTACCACTCTACTAACTAGAGTAGTGGATAGGCATTTTACATTTGATTGAACATAACGACACACGTTTTGCGGCTTGTCATTTGCGCTAAGCACTAAGCTCTCTAGCTTTCTCTCTAAACCCTTTAGCTCCCTATGCACTTCTCAGCTCTCGTGTGCCTAACATCACCTATTTCACATATTTATTGCATTTCTAAAATTATTCTCCAAGTAAAGTAAATCTTATAATATATGTCAATGAAGCAGTCCACGTTGGCAATCCGTTTGACCGATTCCCTCATGGAGCGCATCATTGATTCAACACGCGTTTGTGATTCTTCTCTTGAGTAATTGTTTGGTCCATGTTGGTAATCCTCTCCACACCACTTGCGCTTCTCTAACTTGTCCAGCTTGGCAATCCCCGTTCATCACTATCCATATAGGTAGAAATCGCACATTCTCCTATCTTTAGCTTCTTGGCCTTCCCTTCACTACGCCCAAATCTTCTACACACTAGTGTAGGATTCTTCCGTAGGACTCACTCTTTGGCACTTGATAACTTGTAAACTCTCTCTGAGTTTGAAGCGAGATCCACTAGCTCGCAGCAACTCTCTTCGCTTTATCTAGTCCTTCCGTCTTCACGACTCAATACTTGGGTCTTTTATTTTCTTCATGTATTTCTTCAACACTGCCTTGGCGAGATTCGCTTTCCTCGCTAGGCTCAAAGCTAGTCTCTAGCTTGTCCGCTTGTGTCAAAGCTACTCTTCTAACTCCTCGAGCTATTCTTGTAAAGCTTATAATACACAATGGACATCAAATAATGTGTTTATCATCACCAAAACAACCGGAACGTTTAAGCTACTCAAGCTTAAAATTACAGAGGGGCATGCCAAAGCTCTAGGACATGAGTACTTCCTTGGTATCTCTCGGTACTGTTACCAAGGTTTTCTTATAGATGTCGATGTGATCAGAAGGGTCAGTCGTGCCATTGTACTTCCCCATTGGTGGGAGACGGACCTTCTTGGGGATATCCACATGCTCGACATGAGCAATCTCATCAACAAAAGATGATTCTTAGAATCCATCAACCTCCTCTCTCTCAATTAGAGGGGGGACTCCCAGAATTCAAGCGAACCTCGGATCGAGGGTTCTATGGGTGTTGTCCATAAGTTGTTGGGTAATGGATTGGATATCTTGCCCCTGGTAACCTAAAATGTTTTGTCTCGGTATCCGTCAACCTCAGTCGGTGTTTCAAATGAAACATGGTTAGGAGTAGGAGTTGGGTTCAGACGAGGGTTACCGAATATCTGAGGGTGGATTGACACGTATCCCGACATCCCACCAGCGATTTTCATGTCGAGACGAGTTAGGACTCCATTGAGGTTGGATGGAATACGACTCCTAGAGGCGACCGTTCCACTTGAGTATACCTGAGATTTCAACAAAGAGTTTTCAGTTGCTAATCGAGCGTTTTCTGATCCTAGTGATTCATGGAGAGAATTGTAGTTATTGGTGTTGATCCCTCAGGGCTTGTTGAAGTGATTGCATGATCTGAGACATTTCTCGGATCTGACTTTGCGTGGATGCCTCAGAGGCCTCCACGACTTGTTTGCCTTTGTCTTGCAGGGATGGAGTTTCTTGGTCGATGATGAAGATGTCATTGTTTCCATGGACGGGGGGATGGGGGTAGCATCGGAGTCGGCCATCGAGAAAGATGGAAGTCATTTATATAATGCATACAAACACCTTAAATATGAAAATCATACGAGAAAAATGTCTCGCCAATTTAACTACCTAACTAACACTTAATCCTATTGACTAGAATATAGCGGAAGTAAGGGTCGAACCCACAGGAGGCTATGAACTTGTTCGGATTTCAATTGAGCATTTTGATTGGCAAAAAAGGGGATTATGTTTCTATTTCTAGAAAATGGTGAAAAAAGTATGGAAAAAATTATGTGACAAAGTTCTTAGAAAAATAAGTTATTGTATCAAATGGTGATAATAATCATATTAAATTCATAAAACAACTATTATAATGAATTGATCCTATTTCTATACAACCAATATTTAACACGTCAAACCGAGCATACTAAATCTATCCAAATTAGTTAACTACGAAGAATGCATATAGTTCAAACTAAAGGAAGCATTAAGATAAGAACACCAGGAAATAGGTATGAGTGACTAGCCTACAATGCAATTCTCTACACAAATTCCTAGTTCAAACCGAATCTAGAATTTAATCTTGCTTCGAAGAAATAAATTAAGACAAACAATGTAATCTATCCTAGCCTTATATGAATAACTAATTCAATCATAGGTGATCAATCTAGAACTAAACTAACAATTCAATTTCAATATTATCCAGAGAAAAGCAACCATTTCATGCTATAACTCAAAGAAATAAACTCACATCATTCACCAAAATAATACTTCAACTAATTTACTAAGAAATAAGGGAGATTATCCCTCTATACAAGGAATTACAATTAATATTGGTAAAGAACGCTTACATAAACGAAGTACGTAAAACTAAGCTGCCTCCAAAACGTCTTCTAAGTTTCTCTCTTTAGATCATATAAGATTCTCCTCAAATTAAGGCAAAAGAAGACTTTTTATATCTTCTTAAGAGTTTAACCTAGAAGATTATAAAATACTAATTAAAATAATTAAAACAAATGCAGAAAAAATACAAAAAAAAAGTTAAGAAAATCCGTAGAAATCAAAACCAAAGGATAGCAAGAGAAAAAGTCTCGTTTTGGTTCTGCGGTGATCGGCAAGCGAAGTCTTACGGCAGGCGTTACTGCTGCGCAGGCGGCCACCGCCATAAGATCAATTCTAGACTCCTTCAGTTCCTTCATGACATTCAACATCACTCGTCTTCATCTTCGCTTCTCTTCTTCGTCTCTTCGTCTCTAAAATCTCCATAAAAGGTCAATATTAGATATATATGGTCCTAATGTGATACAGACCAAATACACTACAACAATGATCATAATCGCACTAGAAGTATGCTAAAATTATTCCCTTATACCCGTTGTAGACGTGTACGCAACTCCCCCACACTTAAAATATTTGAATGTGTCCATCGTCTCGCAGCGAGTGTTCTGGATAGTTGTACAACAAGTGAAGTGTTGGTCCAAACTCTGAACACTCTCGTAAGCCTGCTGAGCATAGTCAATCTCCATACCTGATAGGAGCTTATTATATGGTGTAACTAGCGACTATTAGCTTAGGATTAGTGGTGTTTAGGTGTTTATTGAGTGGTATTCCCGGAATAAGGTATGATTGTTCACTTATAGATTCGCGGGATGCTCTTAAGCGTTATTATGTCGTATTATATTATGGAGATCCTATTTGTACTCACCTCTAGTGCATTTGGGGACGGAGCTAGAGAGAAGACGACCACACCTACACCCATGGAGAAGCGGAGAGGCGAAGCCGAGCTGCCTCGGAAGCTTGCAGAAGACGAAGACCAGTCCGAGAGAAGGTTTCAAGACAAAGACGAGCCAAGAAGAAGAAGTCCCGGTCGAGACTTTGGAGTCTCGGTCGAGAATTGCCCTCGAAGAAGATGTCGCGGTCGATACTATAATGTCTCGATTGAGACTTTGCCTTGTAATGAAAGTAGCGATCGCGACTCAAGAAGTAGCGGTCGAGATTGAAGCCGTTTCTCGAAGACTGGAGAAAAGTAGCGACCGCGACCCTGAAAGTAACGACCGCGACTTTGGACGGACCCGGCCCAAAATGCAGATCTAAGACCGGGAATTTATCAGTTTTTATTAGTTTTTCCCATTTTATCTTTTATATTTCAGTTATTTTATATTTCTTAGGCTGGGTACTATATAAACCCTTAGTTTTAGGTTAGAATTAGTTTGTAATTCTTTTGCCACTTTTCACAATAGTTCTTAGAGAGATTCAGCAGCCAAGAGGAAAGCTGCCACCTTTCTACCATCTTCTACCTTCATCCCTGGTTAGTTTATCCATAATCATGTATAGCTTTCTCTTGGCTATGTCTGGCTAAGTCCTTACGAGTTCACTCTTAGGTGCTGGCCATTTTTCTAGGAATTGTTTGTGAGAATTCTATGTTTATGTTCTAATAATAATTTTAGCATGGTTTTATTTTCTCTTGTGATTATTGTCATTGATTGGTATTGATTTTATCTAGGTGGCCAACTAGGTTGATTAGTATTCATTCATACTGCTAGGCTTGATAATTCGATTTGAAAAGTCTTGTCTTTTAGGTAGCAATCAGAATTAGCATAGACTATTTGCGAGTGCTTATTTTGTAGAGATTATAAACCTGTGTTGAGTATCGGTGATTTGCCAATGGTATTGCATAGGCCTACATATCTTTGATCTTTATGCTGTTGAGTAGTTGAACCTTACGATTTCTTTGGTTATTGCATACAAAAAGGGTTTCTAGGACTATTTGGACTAGTTGCTATTTACGAACAAAGAGTAGGACAACTAGATTATTTATTTAAAAGAATATAACTTTATTAGAATTCGATGATCAACTTTCCATAAGAATAATGTGCTGAGACTGAAAGAGTGAGCTTTCCATCATTATAAGTTTAACAAATCCAACGCATTTAGTTACTATTGCTTTCGACAATTTTACAACCAAAACCCCCCTTTTGTTACTATTGATAACACAACTAAAATAAACTATCGTTGTGGCTCCCTGTGGAATCGGCTCCGACTTACCGCTTAACTAGTGGATATTTAGTTGGATTTATCTTTGACAGGAACAGCGACCGGTAAAACGCATGTCAAATTTTGGCGCCGTTGCCGGGGAAGCCAACTGTCATAGTTTGCTTCTATTTGTGTTATCTTGGTGTGGACCTATCTTATGGTCCACACCTGCGCCACTAATTCAAATTTACTTGATTTAATTCCAGTTATTGAACCAATGGCGGCCAGAACGTTGCGAGAGCTTACAGACCCTGATCTGACGCAACAACACTTAGGAGTGACGCTGCCTGCCCTGAATGATGGCGTTACTTTTGAACTAAAAGACCGGACTCATCAATTTGCTACCGAAATTTCATGGCTTGGTTGGGGAGGACCCGATCATGCATCTTAGTGAGTTCCACGACATCTGCAGCTGCAGCAAGCCGAGTAACGTCACAGATGAGCAAATAAAGATGAGAGCTTTTGGTCTTACGCTGAAAGATACCGCGTGCCAGTGGTATTATTTTCTACCCACCGGGAGTATCGACACATGGGAGAAGCTTCACAAAGCCTTCCTCAACAAGTATTTCCCGTCCAAGAAGGCGGTTGCGTTGAAACGAGCGATAGCTATGGTGGAATAGCAAGACGCTGAGACACTGTACGATTACGTTGAGAGGTTTGCGAGACTGTGTGCGAGCTGCCCGTTCCACGGGTTTGAGGAGAAAGATTTGGTGACCCACCTCTACAACGGGTTACTAGACAACGAGAGGAGATTAGTTGACGCTGCATGTAATGGAAGTGTGCTGAATTTGACTCCCGTCGAGGCTAGAGCGCGATTGAACGAAATTGTCGGGGGCACAAGGAGCTTCGGGAGGACGTATGTAAGAAAAGAAGCCAATGTTGTGAGCTCCGGAGAGCTAGGATGGAAAGACGAGATCGCTGAGTTGAAAAGCATGATAAAAAGTATCGTCGGTGGAAATAAACAACCATCAAGGGTATGTGGTATCTGCGATGATGAGAGTCATTATACCGATGAGTGCCCACAACTACAAGATCCAACTATCGCTGAGGTGCATGCTATGGGAGGATTTGGGCCCTCCAGACCTCGATATGAGAACAACTACTACCCGAGGAGCAACTACAATGAATACCGCACACCTTATCAACAAAAACCACAGGAACCATCTATGGAGGAAATGTTAAAGTCGCTGAACAAACAATTCGCAGCTCATGCCCAAGCAACCGAATCAAGCATTAGAACTCTCGAGAGGCAATTTGGGCAATTACACGAAGTCGTTTCCATCCTCACGAAAGCCAAAGCCAGAGAAAACATCAGCGTCGTAGAACTGAGAAGCGGGCGGACACTCGAGGAGAAAGGAGGAGAAAAACTGCTGCAAAAAGGGGCCGAGCAAAAGTCGCGACCAGGACAAGGAAGTCTCGACCGAGACTTTGACCCCGTGGAGAAGTCGCGATCGCGACCCGATTGTCTTGACCGAGACGACGGTGATTTGGGTTCCGAAAATAATTCCGAAAAATGTCTCGACCGCGACAATTTGTCTCGACCGCTACTTTTGCCAAAAGCTTCAACATCTCGACCTCGACCCCTTGATCTCGACCGCGACTCGCCTGCAGCACGCGTTGAGGATGACTACGAGGACCGAGGTGAATTCAAGTTACGACAAGAGGACTATGTGCGACCTAACTTCCCTCCGTGTACGCCAAAAAAACACCTGCACCCTTCCCAGAAGCCTTGAGGGACACACGCAGACCTGCAAATGACAAAGAACTTTTCGAAACATTCAGTAAGTGTGAGGTAAACACCCCTTTGCTAAACCTTGTTAAAAGTGTTCCTCGCTATGCTAAATTCTTAAAGGAGCTCTGCACCATCAAGAGGAACCAGAAGTTGAAAGGTAAGCAAAAGGTACAGGTGAGCGAAAGAGTGTTCGCAGCCATTATGCAAAAGATAGCAAAGACGTGCTCAGACCCAGGGATGGTTAGTATCCCTTGCATCATCGGTGAGAAGAAGATTAGTAAGGCCATGCTAGATTTAGGGGATTCTATTAATGTTATGCCATTCTCTTTGTATAAATTGCTAGGATTAGGACCTTTATCTGATACAGGGATTGTGATCCAGCTAGCCGACAGGTCAACGGTTCACCCGAAAGGGATAATCAAGGATGTCTTGGTGATGGTTGATAATTTAATATTTCCTGCTAATTTTTATGTATTAGATATGGGGCCCGATAACCAGGCCGTGACTATCCTCCTGGGTAGACCATTCATGAGAACGGCCAATACTAAGTTAGATTACGCTAGTGGGGTGCTTACACTTGAGTTCGATGGAGATGTAGTTAGCTTTAACATACTTGAGGCTATGAAATACCCTACGAATGATGATTCTGCTTTATCTATAGATTCGATTGACCCTATTGTGCAGGAAGTTTTTGATGTGTGTGGGATTGACTCACTCCAATCTGTTGTAGAAAATAGCATTGTAAGCCCTAAGGAGCATGACATTATATTATCTGCTGATGTAAATAAGGTCTTAGTTGAGTTTGATACTCCAGGTACTCTTTTGGCCGGTGGGCCCACGTTACTTACATTGCCGAGCGAGAAACCGCTCCCTTCTATTGTGCAGGAACCCACCATTGAGCTACAAGAACTACCTCCGCACCTGAAGTATGCCTTTCTCGCAAAGACAGCACGTTACCGGTCATCATCTCGAGTGCACTCGGCCAGGAGCGGGAAGAAAGATTGGTGGAGGTCCTAAAGAACAACATCACAGCACTAGGGTGGTCCATCGCTGATATCAAGGGAATAAACCCTTCTACATGCATGCACAGGATCCTACTAGAGGAAGGAGCTAAGCCGAGCCGACAACCCCAGCGGCGCCTAAACCCTCCCATGATGGAAGTAGTAAAGAAAGAGGTGCTGAAATTACTATCGGCCGATATGATCTATCCAATCTCAGATAGCCGGTGGGTCAGCCCGACTCAGGTGGTTAAGAAGAAAGGAGGGATTACCGTAGTGGAGAACGAGGCTGGTGAAATGGTGCCTCAAAGAACGCAGAATGGATGGCGTGTTTGCATCGACTACTGCAAGCTGAACGCAGTAACTCGTAAGGATCATTTTCCTCTCCCCTTTATCGATCAAATGCTAGAACGCCTTGCAGGTTGCGCATATAATTGTTTCCTCGACGGATACTCGGGCTACTTCCAAGTGGCCATAGCACCGGAAGACCAGGAAAAGACTACTTTCACATGTCCTTTTGGTACCTTCGCATACCGAAGGATGCCATTCGGACTTTGCAATGCACCAGGTACATTTCAGTGATGTATGGTAAGTATCTTCTCCGAATATATTGAGAACTTTATTGAGGTGTTTATGGATGACTTTACAGTCCATGGTGATTCATTTGATGCTTGTTTGAATAATTTGAAACTTGTGCTACAAAGATGTGTAGAGACCAATTTAGTGTTAAATTCTGAAAAGTGTCATTTTATGGTGAATCATGGTATTGTTTTGGGTCACATTGTATCCTCCAAAGGGATTGAGGTCGATAAGGCGAAGATTGACGTAATTCAGTCTTTACCTTATCCTACTAATGTGCGCAAAGTTCGCTCTTTTCTTGGCCATGCAGGGTTTTATCGCAGGTTTATAAAAGACTTTTCAAAGATCTCAACACCACTTTGTGAGCTGCTGAAAAAGGAGGTGGATTTTGCCTTCAACGCCGACTGTAAGCTGGTGTTTAATACCTTGAAATCGCACCTCACTGCTGCGCCAATCATCAAGGCGTCGGATTGGTCTCTACCATTCGAGATCATGTGCGATGCTAGCGATTATGTTGTGGGAGCTGTTTTAGGCCAGAAAGTGGGGAGAGCAATGCACGTTATCTACTACGCGTCAATGACACTAAGTGGAGCTCAAAAGAACTACTCCACCACCAAGAAAAGAGTTGCTAGCTGTGGTGTACGCCCTCAATAAATTCAGACAATATCTACTCGGGGTAAAGGTGATCATCCACACCGATCATGCAGCCATCCGCTATCTCATGACGAAGAAGGAATCAAAGCCTAGACTCATCCGTTGGGTCTTATTATTAAGTGAGTTTGACATAGAGATCCGGGATAAAAAGGGGTCTGAAAACTCCGTGGCTGACCATCTTAGTCGCCTGGTTCATGATGGTGGTGATGAGACAAGACCGAGGCTGGGCGAATTTCCGGACGAGTCCTTATGCCGAATCAACATTTTTCCAGTATCTCGACCGCGACTTGAGTGTCTCGACCGCGACTTAGCCACGGCTGAAATGTCTCGACCGCGACATAAGTATCTCGATCGTGATTTGGCCACGGGTGAATTGTCTCGATCGCGACCCATTTCTCTCGATCGCGAATTGGTCACGGGGAAAAAGTCTCGACCGCGACCCACCCTTCTCGACCGCGACCATTCCGCAGAAAGGCCCAGGTACGCCCTCGAAACTGAATTGCTCACCCTCCGCTCCTTCACGCCATGGTATGCACACATAGTGAACTACCTAGTTCGAGGGGAATTCCCTCCTGCCTGCACCAAAGCTCAGCACGACAAAATCAAGAGCGAGGCGAAATACTATGTGTGGGATGACCCCTACTTATAGAAACACTGTGTGGATAAGGTAATTCGACGATGCCTCCCGGATAATGAGGTACAATCTGTCCTTTCTTTTTGTCACTCTTACGCATGTGAGGGAGCATTTCGGGCCCGATAAGACTGCTAGGAAGGTACTTGACACAGGTTTCTTTTGGCCACACATCTTTCGGGATGCTTACGTTTTTTGTCAAACTTGTGATAGGTGCCAAAGGGTTGGGAAAATATCCCAAAGGGGATGAAATGCCACAAACACCATTAGTCTTTTGCGAAATTTTTGATGTTTGGGGGATAGACTTTATGGGACCTTTTCCTAAATCTAATGGGAATCTATATATATTACTTGCGGTGGACTATGTTTCCAAATGGGTGGAAGCAAAAGCCACCAAGACTGATGATTCAAAAGTAGTTGCAGGGTTCCTTAAAGAGAATATATTTCCTAGATTCGGAATCCCCAAAGCCCTTATCAGCGATCAGGGGACTCATTTCAAGAATAAGACGATAAGCGCTCTACTCAAGAAATACGGAGTGACCCAGCGAATCTCCACAGCGTATCATGCACCCACAAAGTAATGGACAAGCCGAGGTCTCTAATTGGCAAATTAAGGGGGTGCTAGAAAAGACAGTTGCGCCAAACAGGAAAGACTGGAGTTTCCGTCTCGACGATGCACTATGGGCCTACCGTACCGCATACAAAACACCCATTGGGATGTCCCCATACCGCTTGGTGTTCGGGAAGGCATGTCACCTACCGGTGGAGCTAGAGCATAGAGCATGGTCGGCAGTCCAGAAATGCAATATGGAGATAGATGAGGCTGGGGAGCATAGAAAATTGCAGCTGCATGAGTTGGAGGAAATACGCCGCGAAGCGTATGAGAACGCGACAATATATAAGGAGAAAACGAAAGTGTGGCATGACAAATACATACTCCGCACGACTTTCAAAGTAAGTTAAAAGGTATTACTCTATAACTCGTGCCTTCAACTCTTTCCAGGTAAACTGCGGTCTAGATGGAATGGGCCCTATGTCATAGCCCGAGTCTTCCCTCATGGGGCGGTGGAGCTTTTTGATAAGAACAACAGCAACACCTTCAAGGTAAACGGTCAGCGGATAAAACCGTATCATGAGAACTTTTCCGACGAGGTAATAGAGGAGGTCGCTCTTGAGGAGCCTGGTGCAGAAAACTAAGGAGCAAGGTTACGTCGAGCCAACGATGTTAAACAAAGGCGCTGACCGGGAGGCAGCCAGGGGGATTTTTACTAACTTTAATCCCATTTGTTTGTTTTGTTTATGTCATTTTCATTAGAGAGTCTAAGGAGTCAGCAGGGAGAAGCTATTTGCGGAGTAAAACCGACTAAACCCCCGAAATCACTCGAGTCGCGATCGTGACTACAGGGTCTCGATCGAGACTTTACCCCCGAGGAGAAGTAGCGATCGCGACTTTAAGTCTCGACCGCGACCGGAGGGCGTCCACGCTGCGGAGTGATGACGGTATTTCCCCCCTTTCCTATTGTATGAGGTCCTCTTTTGCTGCATTGAGGACAATGCGCTGTTCAAGTGTGGGGAGGGGATTACCGTACCGAGGGGTTTATGTGTGTTTTTTCTATCTTTCTTACTTATTTTCTGCTGAACTGTTTTGAGTCGTATTTCCATCGAGTATGTACCAGATTATAACTGTTTGAACTCTCGCATTATTTTATTATGTTTAAAAAAAATCGAAAAAATAGACGAAAATAATACGAAAAAGTCGAAAAATACAAAAAATAAGAATAAAAACCAGGCAAGCAAAAAAGGATTGAAAAGGAAAAGGTTGGTGCCTGAAAAATAAAGAATAGAAAAAGAATAGTTCCTACCACTTTGATTTTGGTGAAAACCCGAAAGGGCGCCGGAATTACATTGTTTTGTGATTGATTTATTGATTGCATATCTAATGGCGCAGGAGACATAAGAAGGGAGTAGAAGGATGTCTCGGGTTTCTAGGATTCACCAAGGAGGTATAAGGAGTTAGTTTAGCCTTTTATATCTCTTATTTATGAGCTTATTGTATCCACACTTTGTATATCTACCATTCCATTAGTTTATTAGGTTGCTTTATATATATTATCAGCGGTTGAGTTAGATTCTAGGATTAGTTCACTACTTCTTGGAGTTTGATGCATACTGTTGTGGTTGTATGATGCAGAATTTTAAATTAGGATTGGTGGTTGTGATTTGTGGATTTATCATTATATCTAGTGGTTTAGGACATTACTCGAAGAGGAGGAATAAGAAGTGTATAAGCGAGTGGGAGACTCGATTTTATCCTTATTTATGTCATATTTATGTACCCTTACCCTTAGATGAGATTAGGATTCCACTTGTGCTTTAAACACACATCACTTTGTTCGATTATTATTATTGCTACGGAGTGGTGTCATGTGAAGGTGGAGAAATAAGGAGGGTTTTGGGTAGGATATCTCGGAGACATAAGAAGATAGATCGGAGTAGGTTAGTGCTTATGTACACTTGGGAGATTGGAGTATAGTCGCTAGAAGATTTTCTCTACACTTACTGTAAACCTTTGTGCTTTTAGGAGGAGTGAGTTTTATTTTGCTTACTCGAGGACAAGCAAGGTTTAAGTGTGGGGAGGTTTGATAGGAGCTTATTATATGGTGTAACTAGCGACTATTAGCTTAGGATTAGTGGTGTTTAGGTGTTTATTGAGTGGTATTCCCGGAATCAGGTATGATTGTTCACTTATAGATTTGCGGGATGCTCTTAAGCGTTATTATGTCGTATTTTATTATGGAGATCCTATTTGTACTCACCTCTAGTGCATTTGGGACGGAGCTAGAGAGAAGACGACCACACCTACACCCATGGAGAAGCGGAGAGGCGAAGCCGAGCTGCCTCGGAAGCTTGCAGAAGACGAAGACCAGTCCGAGAGAAGGTTTCAAGACGAAGACGAGGCAAGACGAAGAAGTCTCGGTCGAGACTTTGGAGTCTCGGTCGAGAATTGCCCTCAAAGAAGATGTCGTGGTCGAGACTATAATGTCTCGATCGAGACTTTGCCTCATAATGAAAGTAGCGATCGCGACTCAAGAAGTAGCGGTCGAGACTGAAGCCGTTTCTGGAAGACTGGAGAAAAGTACCGACCGCGACCCTGAAAGTAGCGACCGCGACTTTGGACGGACCTGACCCAAAATGCAGATCTAAGCTCGGGAATTTTTCAGTTTTTATTAGTTTTTCCCATTTTATCTTTTATATTTCAGTTATTTTATATTTCTTAGGCTGGGTACTATATAAACCCTTAGTTTTATGTTAGAATTAGTTAGTTATTCTTTTGCCACTTTTCACAATAGTTCTTAGAGAGATCCAGCAGCCAAGAGGAAAGCTGCCACCTTTCTACCATCTTCTACCTTCATCCCTGGTTAGTTTATCCATAATCATGTACAGCTTTCTCTTGGCTATGTCTGGCTAAGTCCTTACGAGTTCACTCTTAGGTGGTGGCCATTGTTCTAGGAATTGTTTGTGAGAATTCTATGTTTATGTTCTAATAATAATTTTAGCATTGTTTTATTTTCTCTTGTGATTATTGTCATTGATTGGTATTGATTTTATCTAGGTGGCCAACTAGGTTGATTAGTATTCATTCATACTGCTAGGCTTGATAATTCGATTTGAAAAGTCTTGTCTTTTAGGTAGCAATCAGAATTAGCATAGACTATTTGTGAGTGCTTATTTTGTAGAGATTATAAACCTGTGTCGAGTATCGGTGATTTGCCAATGGTATTGCATAGGCCTACATATCTTTGATCTTTATGCTGTTGAGTAGTTGAACCTTAGGATTTCTTTGGTTATTGCATACAACAAGGGTTTCTAGGACTATTTGGACTAGTTGCTATTTACGAACAAAGAGTAGGACAACTAGATTATTTATTTAAAAGAACATAACTTTATTAGAATTCGATGATCAACTTTCCATAAGAATAATGTGCTGAGACTGAAAGAGTGAGCTTTCATCATTATAAGTTTAACAAATCCAACGCATTTAGTTACTATTGCTTTCGACAATTTTACAAAACAAAACCCCCCTTTTGTTACTATTGATAACACAACTGAAATAAACTATCGTTGTGGCTCCATGTGGAATCGACTCCGACTTACCGCTTAACTAGTGGGTATTTAGTTGGATTTATCTTTGACAAGAACAGCGACCGGTAAAACGCCTATCAATACCTCAGGCTCCGACTCCTCAGCATAAGGGGCGCCTCAATGCCACCAAGTCCACGCAGATCATACTCCTCATACCTCTCACCTGGATATGGCAATTACGTGGGTCTAGGAAGGTCGAAATGGTGAAGACCGTGATAGCCAAAGACGTAGAATTCCACATCATGAGAACGAGTTCGCTCATTCTTCAACATTGTGAAATCTCTCATTCGTTCAGCATCGAACTTGAACTTCATGTTAAGGGGGAACTCATCAGGAATTCTAGGGCTCTCTAATCCCAGGTGATCACCAATTAAGGTGATCATGCCTCCAATACAAGTCTTAACCGGGTTATCCCCTGGAACTTCTCATGACTCAACAGAAACTGCAACCTCCGATCAATGATGGTGTCGCTCCTCTCCGTCATAGTCCACATAACCCAAAAATTTAGCTTTGCGATTTTTTTACCACCGGTCCCTAAGGATGCCAACCAAATCACCTTGTCGGTGATCCAAATACATGGGTGAGATAGTTGTAATTCGTGTGCACAGTGGTGTAGTAATCACCCATCGAGTGCTGCAATAAATCATACGGCTCGTTCTCAACCCCCCAATCATACACGGTTGGCGTAATTGTAATGTATAAAATCTAATCAAGGTCGCTCTGGCGAATGTTGTGGTTCTGACCACCCAAACAAAATCTCAATGTTCCCCTCCGCAAGTCAATCTATAATGACCCGAAAAATTCTTGGGTTGAATTGTCATATGTCAGGGCTCCCTTTCTGTAGAAACCACCTAAATCGTCATGATCAAGCATTGACCTCATACAATCACCAATTCTTAGTGCCTTCATGAACTCGGGATTGAAAAACATCATGCTTTTAATATTCCGGTTCTCGACATTCGAATTTTGAGCCACCATGTCAAGGGCTTACTAAGATTTCTTGGTTGGAGGAGGGCTAGGACGGCCTCGACTTTCTTTGATCAATTCAACATAACGGGATTGAAGAATTGAAAAGATCAAAGTTGAAATTACCACACAAAGGGAGAATCCGCGGTTGTGTATGCTTAAGGGAGGTTGCTTGTGGAGCTGCTGCTGAAAATCGACGGTCATCGGAAGTTATCAATGGTCAATGGTCGATTGAAGAACACTTCTGCTTGAGGGCTTCATCTATTGCCAAAAATTTGTAGGCGGTCACATGATGATGTTATGAAATTCGTAGGGTGATTTATGAGGGTGGCTAGGTTGTCGCCGGCCTCGATCTACTATTGAATTGCCCCCAAACTGTTGTAAACAGAGGTCTTCGATGAGTCAAAGGCAGTCACCGGAACTTGTGAAATTTGGGTAACAATTCAAGGGTGTTAAACCTTCAAAGCAGGAAAAATTAGTACTCAAATCTTAGATCGGGTTGAGATCAACCTAGTAGTGGTGGTCGTCCCACCATCATTAGCGAACATGCCCTCACATCAATATTCACATGTGCGGTTCTCATAAAAGGTCTCATAAGAATGATGAGTACCACAATCATTGCATAGTCCATTTAGGGGTTGTAAAATTAGCGGGAAAAGTAAACTCTCCAACACCAACTGCTACATCTTCTACATTCCCAAAAGCAAGAATATTGGACCAATCCGTCAATTCGATGGCGATCTAGTATAGCACATCAGACCTAAATTCAAACAGTCATAACGATATGAAGGGAGAACATAAATGGACGCATCTAAATCAAACATATCTCGATCAAATTTCTCGTTCATGATTGTTAGTGGAATCAAGAAAATTCCCAGGTCATCACACTTCTTTGGTAAGCGCCTCTATAACACTAAAGAAGCTTGCTCGCTTACTGTCTTTTTCTCCTTCTTCATAGCTCTAACGTCTTTCTCCTCTTTACTTCTCTTCATCTCGTCTAGGAATCTTTTTGTACGAGGATTTTCTCTCATCTCTTCATACAGAGGCTCATTTTCCTTGACGTTGCGACACGTCTCTTATATGTCCTTCTGAGTTTTAATAAGCCTCGTATGGTTTAATGCCGACAAAAATGGTGCGACAAGGGCATAGAGGTTCTTGAAAGTCCAGCTCGAACAGCTAGATAAGGAGTAAAAAAGAATGGGTTCGGAAGAATTCTCAGGACGATCGTGTTAGCTATCAGTGATCGCCTTTCATGGATATTAGTGTGAAATCGGTGATCTCCTATAGGATTTTTGCGGTCATCATCAATCTTTCCCAGAACAAAGGCAATCGACCGTCGATCGTAGGTATGGTTTTGGCAGTCCTCAAGCGGTGATTTAAACTCTCCATCGTGATCGCTCATAATATCCTGGGGGTCACCTGCTTACGTTGTCTTTAACGTCTCAAGTGACCGGAGGTCGCTTCAACCTTCTAGGCGATCGCCGATCATGCCTAGGTAGACAATATGCTCAGTTTCTTCCTCAAAATCAGCATTCAAACCAAATTTCTCCTTGAATTATTCCCAAATACTCTCAAATTCTAATTCTTCATCATCTGAATTGACAAACAAGGAACTTACCTTGCGAATTTAAGGGTTCTACTCCATATGAGATGGTAGTCAAACCGAAATTTGTTGTGGTAACTTCCCTACAACCTCAATCAGCTGACCAAGTTGTCGTTTAACTTGAAATTGTAGGGGAGATACAACAGAAAATTTAGGGTTGACTCCCATCTCATACGGAGAAGAACCCACGAGACTTCTCTTTCATAAGTTGATGCAGATGAGCGGTTCAAGAAATGCGTGACAAGTTCTCGGTATTACTCCACTTGAAATTCGGGTGAATCCTCCAAGGCTTGTTGTATTAACCATTGAATCTCGGTCTTTGCTGGCCTTTTTAGAAACCCACAACGTTCACCTCTTCTTGCAATGTCGGGTAAACATCAATAGGATGTAACTCATCTCCAGAACACTCACACAATATTTAACCTGCTGAAGTGTACCTAACAATTTCAACCTTCGAAGTCTCTTCCTTCGAGATCGCAATCTCATCAAGATCAACTTGTGTCGCGCTCGGCACACTCTTCCTAATTGGACCTCTTCCATTGTATTGCATGAGGTCATCTACAAGAGTGGCGAAGATATCCATAGCCTCACCATGGGTCATCTTTAAAATATTACCCCCACACGCCGCGTTAACCATATGACGATCATCCTCTCAAAGACCACCATGGAGATAAAGGGTCAAATCATGTGCGTAATAACCCATGTAGGGGCATGTCTTGACTAACTTCTTGAACTGCTCAATGTAATCATACATTGACTCATCAACAGACTGTTAAATATTGTTGATCTTCTTCTACAGTTGATTGGACTTGGTAGTAGAGAAATATTTGCTAAGAAATCCTATTTAGTGCCACTCATTTATTGACACTTCTTGGAGCTAGAGTGTGGTACCAGTCCTTTGCAGAATCTTTTAGGGGAAAAGGAAAGGACTCATCTTCATCTGCTCTTCATTTGTGTTGGTCGGCCTCAGACTTGTGAAAAACTCAATACACTCATCTAGATGTTGAATAGGATCTTCTAATGCAGTCCCGGGAAACTTAGGCAGTAAGTGAACTACCCCCAGTCTTAAGCGCAAATCTTCAACCTTCAAGAAGCGCTAGAAATGCCATGACCCAATTCTGTTGCTCCAAGTTAGGAGCGGTCAAAGTCTTGAAAGTAATTCTTTCTGATGGTAATGCCATTGGAACTTCTTCTTCAGTTTCAGGCTCACTGTCAAACAATCCTCCAACTAACTCGTCCACTTCCTCTTCTAGAACTCTTGCTCAGGAGTCCCTTTTGACTCGGTGAGATTCTCGCTCGATCTCTGAAATAAAGCAACAGGAGACGAATTAGAAGAATGGGTGTGAACCATGGAATGGTTCACTTACACCATGATATGCACAACAGAAATCACAAAAAATAGTAGATGAAAAGAATTGCCTCCCCGACAACGACGCCAATTTAATAGAGGGGATTTCCAGGTCGTTATTCAAACAAATCCCGCGCTATGCAAAACGAGATATTCAATCACTTCTAAATACTAACAATCCTAAAACTAACTAATAAAAGTAAATCATGGCAGAAAAGGTCGATTCCGCATGGAGGCTATACTTATCTTATTTTTTATTATTATTATGAATTCAATCATGCAAATCCAAAGAAAACATATATTCTTATCTTTTATTTTTATTATGAATTCATTCATACAAATCCAAAGAAAACACAAAAAGGGGATTTTGTATTGTAATTAATCTATAACTAGGAAAATAAAACAAACAATTAATGTAGACCTACTCATGGGCGGGTTTGGGATGGACGTTGAGCAAGCCAAAGATTTTAGTTTATCCATTTATGCGGGTCGGTCCAAACTCATCCATGTTAAATGGGATAATTTCTATGTCCATACCTGTTCATTGTGGCGGGCGGGCTAACCAACGGGTGGCCCGTTTTGCCCATTTTTATCAAAAAATTTCATGTTCTTAAAAAAACTGTAAATTAACAAACTAAAAACCTACAAATTAGTGACAAAGTCTAAAAATATGGTTAAAAGTGTGGTTTTTGATGTATTTGGTGGCGAGAATCAACATAAATTGTAAGAGTTTAATAGTCAATATTATTACATTGGTGATATACTCGAAACAATTCATAATTATTGATTATATAATTACTCCACTTATGTTAAATAATATGAATAATATGAGTGATATATACTTACTCTACTTGACTAATGATTGTTGGTTATATACTTACTTTTGTAGAATAACTATATATGTTTTACTTTTACTTTTTTTATAAATAATATGGACTGTCTGGGTCTTTCCGCTGGGAAAGTTTCCAAAACCATGTTCATCATATTAATATGGGTGGTCCGGGCCCAACCCGGATGAGCAAAAATCGGTATCCAAGCCCGTCCATATTATAGGGCGTGCCATGCGGGCATGTCCGCTTTTGAGAACGTCTAAATTGATGTAATCAAATGGAGGGAAGCTTCATAGTAAAGTATTCTTAAAGTTATTCAGCAGTATTGGTGATCATTATAAATCCAAAGACTCTACCTTTCATGCAAGCTGTTCTTATTCTTATTCAAAATTAACTAGAACCTCAACCTGGATTTTCTAAGCCTATCTACTTTAGTTAACCATGAATCCATCAATGATTCAAACTAATAGAGGCAATAAATAAGGAATATGCAGGATATGGTGGTAGAAAACATCAACCATCACTAAGCTAGTCCACAATTCAAGTCTCTCTACAACACTCTAGCTTTGTCGGAAACTAGTACATCGTAGTTAATTCAAAGGAATAGAATGATCAACCCGATACAAATTGTCCTAGCAATATGATAAATCAAACCAAGTCCTAGATAATCAGCCTATAATTCAATCAATCATTCAATAAATCATTCAATTCAAGAGATAAGAAAACAACTTTCGCATAGGTAGAAATTGAATAAACTCACATCAGCAATAACTCCAACTTTACTTTACTAAGAAATTGGGAAATTAGTTCAACATACCGAATACAAAGAACAAGTTCTGGAAAATAGGCTCTATAAGTTGAATAACACATAACTCTGTGTAAATTAGGTGCAAACCTAATTTATATCTAAAGCCTTTTCCAACGTATTCTTCAATCCTAAAATAACAAATACCATAAATAAAACAAAATCTTCTAAAAGGAAACTCAAAAAACATTGAAGAATTTTGGAAAATTAAGAAATAAAGAAATCTCTCGGTTGCCTTGGTCCGCAACCGCCGATCGCCACTATGTCTTCAGTAATCGTCGATAATGAAAATCGGGATTTTTTCATAACTCGATCGGCAATTGTCGGAATGATATAGGCGATCAACGATCGATCAGTCTTCAACTCCTTCAGCTTCTCCAGTAAATCTTCAACGTCGCATCGGTGTTCGACTATTTGGCTTCCTTCTTTCTAAAATCTTAAATATGTGGTGTAGATGGTCATAAAGTGATACAGATCAAATACACACTAATACAGCTCATAATCAAACTGAAAATATGCTAAAACTATGCCTAAATACCCGACGTAGACGTGTACATCAAACTCCCCCATACTTGAACTCTACTCGTCTTCAGTGAAATCATACTACCACTCATCTCGCAATAAAATCACGTAGAATCTCAAGTACAAAGTCGCTCAACATAGAATTAACATACAATAAGTTTATCCCAGTCGACCCAACCTAATACATCAAAATCTAAACTCTCATACATCATATAACTCTCAATCTCATAAAATGTAGTAACAAATCAAATATTATCAATAGAGCTCATGTAACCATATAGTAATAAAGCCCATAGATCATCCTAGTCTTCTCTTAAATAATAATAAAAAATTATCAAAAACAAAATCATCATCATCTCCATCAACTCATCTCAACTCCAGACTCCAAACAATGACCTACACCACTAAAAATGTATAAAACCAGCCACACACAAACCTGGCCATCAATTCCTAAGAAAAGATCTACATCGTACAATCACAACAATATGCATCAAACTCTAGGAAAGAAATTCTAGTCTTAGAATATACTATAGAGTACATCAAAAATCTCCAAAGTAAAATAGTGATCTAAATCTGAGAATTATGTCAATGAGCTCAAGAAAATCCACTAAGAAACAATATATCATAAAGCTCAAAATGAGAGGTAAAGTAAAATAGAAATTAATGTATACCTTATACCTCCAGGTGAAATCCTACCCGAAAACCTCATATACTTCACTTCTTATGTCACTGTCGCCAAATAAAATCCAAACATCCCAAGACAATCATTCTTTTCACTCCAATTTTTGCTTAAGAGCCCTTTTGGATTTTTATCTAACACTTTCGTTTCATTTTTTTCAAGTCACCGCACCTCACAATCTCTCAAAATATTTTGGTTGCCAATCCTATTATCCACCAGATTACCTGGTTTTTGCCTAAGCGCGGAT
The DNA here is from genome assembly GCF_046119375.1 of Phyllobates terribilis. Lineage (NCBI taxonomy): Eukaryota > Metazoa > Chordata > Amphibia > Anura > Dendrobatidae > Phyllobates > Phyllobates terribilis. The sequence continues at coordinate 40,416 of NW_027366794.1, read as the reverse complement.
TAATTTTGTTGTCTTTTTTCGTTTTTATGATTTTTTATTTTAAAGAAATATATAGCAAGTACAATCTACTCCCTTACACTTGAAATAAGCATTGTCTTCAATGATAGAAAATAAGACAAATATGAAGAATAAGGGGCAAATAAAAAGAAACGGCTACTAGTAAGGAGTGGTGGTGGTGGATAGTTTGAGTACTAGTACCTAGCAAGAGCGTCCCAATTCTACATTTGCTGCATGAAAATAGCCATCTTCTCATCGTGGTGCGTCCAACCCGTATCCTGATCAGCCCTGAATGTGTCCATCATCTCCCAGCGAGTATTGTAAACAGCTGTATAATCAGTGAAGCGCTAGTCCAAACATTGAAGACTCTCGCAAGCATGTCGAGTGTAGTCAATCTCCATGTCTTCAAGCTCCGGCTCATCGACAACAAAGGGCACCTCTATACCAGCAAATCCACGCAGATCATACTCCTCGTACCTCTCACACAGATATGGCAATTTTACGGGTCTAGGAAGCTAGAAATGGTGAAGACCGTGAAATCCAAAGACGTAGAAGTGCACATCATAAGAACGAGTTTGCTTAGTCTTCAACATTGCAAAATCTCTCATCCGATCAGCGTCGAACTTGAACTTCATGGTAAGAGGGAACTCATCAGGAATTCTAGGGTGCTCTAACCCAAGGTGGTCACCAATTAAGGTGATCATGCATCCAATACAAATCTTATCCGGGTTGTCCCCCTGGAACTTCTCACAACTCAACACAAACTGCAACCTCCAACCAATGATTGTGTCGCATCTCGTCATTATAGTCTACATTGCCCGAAGATCTAGCTTCACAATTTTGTTCACCTTTGGTTTCCCTAGGAATGTCATCCGAATCACATTGTGGATGATACAAATACATTGATGAGATAGTTGTAATTTGTGTGCTCAGTGTTGTAGTAGTCACCCGTCGAGCGCACCTAGATATCATACAGCTTGTTCTCGGTCACCGAATCATGCCCAGTTGACGCAACTTTAATTTCAAAGATCTAATCAAGATCGCTCTGGAAAATGTTCTAGTTCAAACAAACTGAATCTCAATGTACCCCTTGCAATTCAATATATAATGACTCACAAAATTCTTGGGTCCAGTTGTCATATGTCGGGGCTCCCTATCTACAAAAACCACCTAAACCGCAATGATCAAGCAATGCCCTCATACAATACAATCTTCAATCTCAGCACCCTAATGAACTCGGGGTCGAAAAACATCATACTCTGAATATCCCGGTTCCCGACGTTGACTTTCTAGTCGCCATGTCAGAGTCTTTATGAGCTTTCTTGGTTGGAGGAGGGTGGCTAGGACCGATCTCGGATTTCTTCGATAGACTCGACATGATGGAATTGAAAAAATGAAAAGATCGGAGTCGAAATTACCAAACGAAGGGAGAATCAACGGTCGTGGATGCTTAAGGGCGGTCGCCTGTCAAGATGCTGCTTAAAATTGGTGGTCACCGAAAGTTATCCGCGATTGCTGGTCAACTGAAGAACAATTATGTTCGAGGGCTTCGATGGTCGTCGAAAATCTGTAGGCAGTCGACGGGCGATGTACTGAAAATCGTAGGGGAGGTCGTTGAGGGGAGAGGTCTCGATCTTCTCTTGAACTGCCCATAACCATTGTAAATCGATGTCGCTGACAAGTCGAAAGCGGTCGACAGAACTTGTGAAATTTGGGGAATAATTCAACGGCGCTAACCCTTTCAAATCGGGCAAAATTAGTACTCAAATCCTATTGGTGGGGACGGATTGAGCAAATTTTGGCTGACCCTTACGAAACCTGGCGAATAAGCTTCCAGCGCCGGTCGCATGTGGAGTATATGCAATCATTGGGCGTATTTCTGCAGATCCGTAGCTCGAGAACTTGAAAACGGGGATAATGGATGGGTTTTAATGGCTTTCTTGTGGTTATTTGTTGGGGAAGATGGATTTTTGGCTAGGTTAGGCTGTGTGGAGTATGGTTCGATAGCATTTTTTATTACTAAGTTTTATACGAATAGTGTCAATTTTATGATGAAATTTTTGCAAGAATTACATATTTTGTAATTCAAATTAGAGTGATTGACCTCTCACGTAAGGCACACTTTCTATATCTTTTCATGTGGTCCGATTCAAAAAGTAAGGACAGATTCCCTCTGCTCCCCAGGTTAACAAATCACTTTTCATAAACACGTGCAATCTCATCTCCAACTGAGACCACTCGACCGATCTCATCCACTTGAAAATTCGTGTAAAACTTGGTAATTCTACTTTCTAATAGAGTCGTTAGCTCTGAAGCTCTGGGAGAAAATTCCATGATTCAAAAAGACGATAGAGTTAAGGGAGAATGTTGTTGCTGATAGAGTTCTCTTTCCAAACAGACTAAAGGTATAGTTGATTAGATCAAGAAAGGTAAATAGCTCTTGGCATAAGCTTTATTTAAAAAATAGTAGAAAATGAAATTATGAAACTTTTTTTGTGAAACCTCCATTGATAACAGTCTTATAGAAGAAAATCGAGAGAGAGGAGGGTGAGAGTTTTGTGGATTTTTACTTTGAGAAATTTGGGTTGTGCGAGGAATAAAAAGATGATAGGGGTTAGGGTTTATAATTGATAAAAATCTTTCTCCTCATCGATTTTCTTTAAAAAACGCTCTCAACACTCAATCAACTCATTTTACAGTTCGATCTCCTCAAATTCCATACTGCTAAAAATGCTCCCTCACTCACTTTCCTTTTCATACTCTATTTATTCACTCGTCTCTTATCTCAAATCCTTCTATTTCTGTGATTTTTTTACCGCTCTATTTTTTTCACTCAATTTTTATACGCTCCACTCTATTTAGAAAACTCAATTTTTTCCTCACAAAACCTCGCTTCCACTTGGTTTTGAAAATAAGAGTTCAAAAGAAAAAATGTATCCATACCTTGTATCTCATCATAATGGCGGCTCGGGACTCGGACTAACTCAATCTAAACTAAACAAATGGAAGCTAGGCAGTCAAAACTAATAAAAGAAAACTATCTCGCTTGGGATGTCTCCCAAGAAGCGCCTTATTTAAGGTTGTGGCACCTCTCATAGTGCTTAACTCACTCTTTAGCCCCCGATCTTGCGATACATTCACCTGCCAAACCTATATACACGTAAAATCTAAGAATTGGTGAGGACGTCCTTGTTGTCGTTTTTCCTCAGGCTTCTTGTCCTTTTCGCTGGACTTCAAATTCACTCCCCCACCCTTAGTCTTTTCTAGGGAGCATTTTCTACTCCTCTTCTTATTCTTCGTAATAGATAGGGAAGTAGGTTTTCCATGCAAGATTAGTCTAGTGGGGTAACTGGCCAAATCATTTCTATTATTGAGCCTCAGCTTGCTCATACCGCTCACAATAGACATATGCGGGGTCCATTCAAATTTATCAATCACGCAGAGGGAATGAATTTCTGGAGTGTTGGTGGTCGTACTGTCAATATTATAATTGATGGTTTTACCATCACACTCCATCGTCATTGAACAAGCCCACACATCAATATTCGCATGTGCGGTTCTCATAGAAGGTCTCACAAGAATGATGGGTACCGCAACCTTTGCATAGTCCATTTGGATGATGTAAAAATCAGTAGGAAAAGTGAACTCTCTAATGCCAACTAATACATCTTCCACCTTTCCCTAGGGGAAAAATATTGGACCCATCCGCCAATGGAATGGCGACTCTAGTAGAGTACATCAGACCTAAATTCAAATAGTCATAAAGATATGAAAGGGGAGATTAATGGACGCACCTAAGTCAAGAATAGCTCGATCAATTTCTTGTTTTCGATTGTTACCGAAATCGAGAACATTCCCGGGGCGTCACACTTTTTTGGTAAGTTTTTTTGTAACGCTGCAGAAGCTTGCTCGCTCACCACCATCTTCTTCTTCACAACTCTAACATCTTGATCCTCTTTACTTCTCTTCATCTCATCTAGAAATCTCATTATACGAGGATTTTCTCTGATCACTTTACAGAAACACACATTTTCCTTGGCGTCACGAAACGTCTCTAATATGTCCTTGTGATTTTTAATAAGCCTCATATGTTTCAATGCCGATGAAAATGGTGCGACCGCGACATAGGGATTATTGAAAATCAAGCTCGAACAGCTAGATAAGAGGTTGGAGAGACTGTATTTGGAAGAAGTATAGGGACGATCATCGTTAATTATCGGTGAAGCCTGACATGGGTCTCAGTATGAGATCGGCAATCGCCTAGGGATTTTTCGCGGTCGTCGTCGATCTTGCCCAAAACAAAGGTAATCGATCGGCAACCGTTGGTATGATTTATGTGGTCGTCGAGCGGTGATTTAAACTCCCAGTCATGATCGCCCCTAATGTCCCAGCAGTCGCCTGTTGAGGTTGTCTTTAACATCTCAAGTGATCAGTAATCGCCTAAAACTTCTAGGAGGTCACCGATCGTGCCTAGATCGACAATCTGCTTAGTATCTTCCTCAAAATCATCATTCAAACCAAATTTCTCACTTAATTCTTCCCAAATAATGTCAAATTATAATTCTTCATTATCAAAATTGACAACCAAGGAACTCACATTGTGAATGTCGGGGTTCTTCTCAGTCTGAGATGGAATCAGCACGAAATTTGGTGTTGTATGTGCCCTACAACCTCTTCCAGCTAACCAAGTTGTCACTCGACTTGAAATTGTAAGGTAGATACAGCAGAAAATTTTGAGTCGACCCCCATCTCACACAAAGAAGAACCCCCGAGACTTCTCTGTCGCTAGTTGATCGTGATGAGCGTTTCAAGAAGTGTGTCGCAAGTTCTCGGTATTACTCCGCCTAAATTTGGGTGATTCCTCCAAAGTTGATTGTATTGACCATTGAACATCGGTCTCTACTGGTCTTGTTGGAAACCCACAGCGTTCATCTCTTCTTGCAGTTTCGGGCACGCATGAGTAGGATGTAACTCATATCCACAACACATACAAGACATAATCTGTTGAGGTGTACCTAACAATTTCAACCTTCAAATCTCTTCCTTAAACAACGCAATCTCATCAAGATCAACTTGTGACACACTCGCCATATTCTTCCTAATTGGACCTCTTCCATTATACTTCTTGGAGTCATCTGCAAGAGTGGAGAAGATAACCATAGCCTCATCATGGGTCATCTTTAAAAAATTACCTCCATACACGGCGTTAACCATACAAGGATCATCCTCTCGAAAACTACCGTGGAAATAAAGGATCAAATCACGTGTGCGGTAACCCATTGTTGATCTTCTTCTTTAGCTGATTGGACTTGGTATGATAAGCGATTTCTTTGTCCGGTCGTTTTATAGGTAGAAAAATAAATTGTTATGCAAACAAGGAAATAACTAAGGTCTTGGCCTATTTTAATTCCTAAACTTCACTAAATCCTATTAATTATAATACAGCGGAAGGAAGGGTCGAACCCGCAGGAGGCATCAACTTATTTAAACTTTTCAAGAGCAAATCTATTTAGAAAACAAATTTTGGGTTAATTAAACTTACTAACAAAAACAGCAAAAAAATGATTTATGAAACTATTTAAATCATTCTTTTTATTGTTTTTGTTAGTAAATTCTTAGCAAAGAAAATTCATGTTATTTGGTTGATGAATATCACTATAATTCCTAAGGAAAACATAACCTAGTATATTTGACCCTACTCCTATACGACAAGTATCTAGCACCTCAAACCAAGCATACTAAACCTAACCAAATCGATTATCTACGACGATCGCCTATAGTTTAAATCAATGGGAGAAATAAGCTATGAGCACCAGGGAATAGGCATTTCTCGACTAGCCTACAATGAAATTCTCTACACTAAGACTTAGTTCAAACCGAATCTAACTGTTCATGCTTGTTTCAAAGGAACAAATCAACACGAATGCCACTAAATTACTCCTAACAACTATGAATAAAATCTTTAATCTTAGGTGATCAATCTAGCAATAAATTCAGAATTCAATAGACAATAATCTGAGGAAAAAACAATTGAATCATGCTAATAAACCGAAATCACTCAAATAATCACCAAACAACAATTCAATGCTTCATTAAAAAATTGGGGCTTAGCCCTCGATAGAAAGGTTTATAAAGATGAAAAAATTGATAAACATACTAACCTTTGGAGAAGAAAGCTAAATCACCCAAGAACAGTCTATAGAATGATGAAAAGGAGAAAACCCTAAACAGCGTACTAAAAAACTCTCTAACTTAAGTGATAAAAGATGAAAACCTAAAAATGATAGAGTTGGGCCTTTATAAAGGCTTAACGTAAAAGCAAAAATAAAAAATTTTGGAAAATAACAACTTATTTCGTCCAAGATTGCAACTGTAAAAATAGGAAGAAAAGACTAATTCGTTTCCCACGTTTTGAGATCAGCAGACTCTGATGGCGTCTTTGTTTCCTTCTCACGAAGTCCACATTGGCGGGCACCAATGAATATGTCGCGGCCGCCGGCAAGGTCTCTGCCATGTATCGCCTTCTTGAGCCCATTTTGCACCTCCGATGTGCGTGTCTTAGTCTTACTCTTCCTAGGCTCCTCGTTGACTCTAATAAGATCTAAAGTAGAACAAATGATACATACATCGTCATATAATGGTTTGGACTAAATATGTCGTAAGAACGTCTTTAAATGAAGTGAAATAATACTAATTCCATGCTAATAAACATGTCTTAGATGTGCCTATCAAACATCCCCACACTTAAACTTCTACTCGTCCTAAGTGGAATAGAATACCACTCGTCTCTCAATAATCCTCATGTATCCCAAGTACATAAACACTCACATAGAAAAATAACACCCAATAAGTGTGGATTTTGACGAGTGAGGATCGAGATAGATAAAGCAAGTGTAACTCGATATGATAATGTTACACTTTCTTTAAATCCAATGCACAAAAGCTAGTAAGCGAGTGTACAAGGATCGTATTCAACAAGCGAGTATATATATATGAATGAGTCGATGTTGAACACTTAATAGAGTAGCTTTAATCGACTAGATCTTTATAAAAGAGTAGCTCAATAGACTAGCTTAAGTGTTTTTAAGATGCGGAAATGTAAAAACATTGAAAGCGAGCCTAAGTCCCTTTGTAAACACAACAAGCGAGTAGATAATGTGTTTATATGAAGAGGTTAGAGACTTAGCCACAATAAGAACTTTAGATTGTTAGAAATAAAGTTCAACTCAATATTCACAAAGATTTGGTAAGGTGAGAACCCTTGGCTTAACTCAAGCTCGGGATGAAACTCACCACTATATAGATAATATCAAATGAAGATTACAATCACTCGCTCTCTTCACTCAATACAATCGTGTTCAGCCCAACTACAAGCTCCCTACTCTCAAGATATTGTTGACTCACTTGCTCCCTTTGAGATCACTAGCTTTTCACCCTAAACACACAATCGTACTTACCTCCCAGCTTTCTAATCCTATTGTGATCTTCCCTAACCACTCAACTATACTAACTCCCAGGATTTCAGATCCTATTGTGTTTCTCTCTTGGGGTAGCTTCTCCTAAGCTCACTAGACTTTCTCTCACTCAATGAGGTTCTCAAGCTCGTGCGTTAACAAATACCTATCGCACCTATATATAGAACGTCCTAATCTTATTCCCCGAGAAAGGAATTCTATTACATATTGCAAGAAAGCTCCATGTTGGCAATCCGTGCGTCGATCCACCAAGGAGCACCACAAATTCCAGAAGCTTCCACTTTTCTTGAGCAACAAACTTGTCCACTCTAGCAATCCATCCCACACCACTCGCAAACCTTTTATTCGTCCAGCCCGGCAATCTTCGTCCCTCGCTATCCCTGGTAAGAAACACATTCTTCCCCATCTTTAGCTTCTCGATATTCCCATTAGCTGCGCCCGAATACCCTACACACTGATGCATGGATTCCACCTGGGACCTCGCTTGTTTCACTTGTGTTTAAGCATAGGATTCACTAGCTCGCAACGATTCTCCATGCAATGCGCTAGACCTTCGCCTTCAATGCTCTTCTCATCTCTTCACTTCAGAGTTGATTTACTTTCTTCAGGTTTGGTTGAGACATCCTTTTCTATGTTCTCTATCTTCGCAAGGCTCAAAGCTAGTCTCTAGCTTGTTCACTTGGTCAAAGCGACTCTTTTGGCTTCTTAAGCTATTGCTGTAATGCTTAGAAAACACAAGATAGATCAAATGTAGTTTTTATCATCATCAAAATAAAATAAGCAATTAGTCTGAGCAAGATCAAACTAACAATAAGCTTGTCCCTCACCAATCCAACCTATACATCAAAGTCTAATCTCACGGTAGAAAGATCTTAATTCTTACAAAATAGTCACTCATAACCATGTGTGTACCCCAAGTGATCGTAACTAATAAAATCAACGAACATCTTAATCTCCTCTAAAAAACAAAGATCAAAGATAATGATCAAAAAACAAAAATAAAAATCCTAACTCCAACCTAAACATCTCCTCTTCAAACACCATAATGTCTTACTGTTCTAAATAATGTTCATCTTACGCAACACATTTCAACCACCAATTTCTAGAAAAAAAGATCATCATAGCACAACCACAACAATATGCATCAAACACCGAAAAAGAAGTCTAATCCTAGTAATTGGCCATATCATCACCAATAATGTGTCCCCGAATCTCCCAAAAGAGAAATAATGATCAAAATACCTCATACGAAATGCAAAGTAAGCTTAAATTACTATAGCAAAGAGAATTAAATCATGTAAGCTCAATGTGAGGTAAAAATAAAAATAAAATATACACCTTATCTGTCCTTGTGAAACCTACCCGAAATACTCATATACTCCAACACTCATGTGTCCGGTGCCAAAAATATTAAAAAGAACCATCCAAAATACTCAAATTATTTTCACTCCAATTCTTGCTTAAGTGTCCTTTTAGGTTTTCACTTAACACTCTCATAAATGGTGTCATAAACCTCACAACTCTCAAGAATCATTTTTCTAGGCCTAATGCCAACCAGATTACCTGCTTATTGCTTGAGCATGCCGACAAGTTTTTACTCATCCCAGGATTTTAAATTGGCTCTTTTCATCTATGCCACTTTTTTTTTTTTTTTTTTTTAAGATTTATATAGAGTATATACAAGTAACGAATATAATCTACCTCTCCACACTTAAACTAAGCATTTCCCTCAACGCTAATATCGGACATAAATAAGAACAAGGGGGGAATGGAAGAATACCGCTGCTATTGTGTGATGGTGGTGGATAGACAGGGTACTGGGACCTAGCAAAAGCATCCGAGTTCTACATCATCTGTTCTCATCCTGATGGGTCCAATGAGCATCATGTGCAGATTAACGAGCTTCTTTTGTAGCCCAGCGAGTGTCCTGAGCAGCCCAATGTGTGTCCTGGGTCACAGAGTAGTCGGTGAAGCGTTGGTCCAGGCCATGTACTCTCTTATAGGTCATACGGACGTAGTCTTCCTGCTCTGCTGGTGGAGGGAGCGGTGGTGGATGATAGAAGTTTGCCAAGTGGATGAGGTGCCACTTTGCATAGTTCTCTCTGGGCTATGGCAGAGGTTCCGGCCTCGTAAGCTCAAATGAATGCATGTTCTCAAAACCAAAGAGATAAGAGTGGACTCCCGGTCCATGCCCTGGTGATGCATAATATTCATCTAGAGCATGTGAAAATCTCTCATCCGGATAAAGGTGAACCGACCCTTACGACAAACTGGCTCCTCATCGGTGGGGTGATTGATCCGTAGATATTTTGCATTCATAGTAATCATGCCACCAACGCAAATACGTACATGCATCGCACCCTGAAACTTCACTTACCTCTTCAAAAACATACCTACCCAATCCACAATCGCGGTGTTTTTCCGCGTAAAAGTCCACATTACCTTCAAATAAAGAATGGCAATCTTGTTCACCTCCGGCTAGCCAAGGAATGCAAAACGAATCACCTTGTGGGTGATTCGAAGGCATGGGTGCGACCATGAATAATTGTAATTCGTTATGTGCAAGTTGTAGCGCACACCCGTAGAACGTAGCCAAAAGTCGAAGTGCCCGCTCTCGCCATTTTCCATAGAAATGGGCTCCTTGGTCATATCAAAAATATTGCGCAGCTCCTTGGCCTCAAGTTGCGTCGTTCCTCCACCCAAGTTGAACTTGATTGTCCCAACACTTTCATTAATGCAAAGAGTCGATAAAAACTCTCGCTTCCAACTCACATATGTAAGGTCGCCGCCTCTCCTGTAAAAGTCACCCACACCATCTTGGACAAACATATCCTGCAAACAATCATCAATCACCAACTATCGCATGAAAAATCTATCAAAGAACATTGTGTTCATAATCTCTCGTCTGCACACATTGTTGGTGATCTTCGATGTCTCGACTCTCTTAACCTTTTTCCTGGCGGGTACGTGCTCGGACTACCCATTGGATGAGGACGCGTGGTTTGCAGAACTCATTATCTAAATTTATAATTCAAAAGCTCGGTTAAAAAGAGTGAAATACCAGATAGTGATGATATTGGCGGGCGCTGATTGGGATAGGTGGTCGCCGATGAACTTTCTACAGGAATCCGGAATTGCAAAGGTTGGCGGGCGCCGATGATGGTAGGCGGTCGCATATGATAAAGCTTGTGAAGTCGGTAAATAACCTTCGTGACCGCGGATAGGAACAGTGGAGGATCGGCGAGCGCCAATGAAGATGGGCGGGCGCTGACGAGAATGTGAAAACACAATCAACAACTAAACCTTCGTTTGGCAAGCAAATGACCTCTAAATAAGCCGAATCAACCCTCAAATTGTATATCTAGGGAAGACGGATCTATTGGGATGTGTTTGGGGCTTGGGTTTTGGTCATATTTTTTGGAAATTGGCTTTGTAGTTCCGATCAAAAGGCGCCGAAATGACTAGGAGGGCGCCGATATGTGTTTTGGATGAAATCGGGGGGTTTCTTGTGAGATTGAAAGGGGAAAGTGTTTTTTTCTTTTTGTGGTTTAATTTGAGAGAGGGAAGGCTATATATGCAAGTGAATTGGAAAGAAAGGGAAAAATGGGTTTTAGTATGGCTAAGGGTTTAGAAAAATTGGTGAAGAAAGGAAGAAGATGAGGAAAGTGAGGACATTTGGTAAAATTTGTGTCTTGGCTTTACTTTCCAGGAATCCACACCAAAAACACACACATTCATCAAATTTTCTTTTCACACAACTCTCTTGTTTTTCGGTTTGAATCACATCGACTATCTCACATTAGAATCACTCCCTCACTCGCTTTCTTTTTCACGCGCAAGGAATTTTCTCTCGTTTCTTACCTCAAATACACAATATATATATATATTATATTTTCTTTCCGCTCTATTCTTTTACACTCTATTTTTGTAAGCGCTCATGTCTTTTTCACACTCATCATATTTTCCTCACAAAACCTCGCTTTCACTCGATTTTGGAAATTTTAGTTCAAAAGACAAAAACGAATTTTTACAATATAGCTCAAAACTTGTTTAGAAAAAAATGATTCAATGACTCGATTTAACCTACTAATTTTAAAAATAAAACTAACTAAGAGAAAAAGAAAAATTACCTTATCTCGGGTTGCCTCCCGAGAAACGCCTTGTTTAGAGTCATGGCTCGAATCTCATATAGCTCAACTCGCGGGAGTGTCATCCCCACACTTGGGAGCTTTAACTCACCAAATTTGAAGACTCTTTTAATCGCAACGCTGCGACCACGCCCTTGTTGGTGTTTCTTCCTAGGCTTGTTCACCTTGGATCTAGACTTTTTCGTTGTCTCTCCACACTTAGCTTGTTGCAGGGTCCTAGTAGTGTCTTGCTCAGCCTACACAAGTGAATCAACAATCTGGGGACTAGATCCTCCAAGTAAATTTATTCTGGTGTCTGACTTAAGGGAATGAATCAATGGTTCATTGGTAGTCGTACCGTTCATTGTGAATGTAACGGTCTTTCTATTGACTCCCAACGTAGTTGTGCCTGTTCGCACATCTATAACAGTACTTGCGGTTTTCATTAACAGTCGCCCTAGAATGAAGGGAACCGCCTTAGGATCGTACTACATGTCCAAAACGTAAAAATACGTGGGGAAAGTAAACTCACCCGCGCGGACCCATATGTTCTCCAATTTACCTAGTGGGAGTACGTTGGTCTTATCGGCCAATTGAATAGCTACTCTGGTGAATTTCATTGGGCCTAGACCAAGGCTATAATATACATGAGAAGCAAGGACATTAATGGATGCACCTAGATCAATTAAAGCTCGGTCAATGTCCATTTTCCCAATGTGGATTAGAATCGTGAACATCCCGAGATCCTCTTCTTTTATGGGCATGTGGTTTGCGTTCTTCATCCTCCATTTGAGCGCCTTTTGCTCCTTCTTCTTTTGTTGGTTACTATCTCATCTAGAATACGTGCAGCAACCCTATTGTCATCATTTCAACGTAGAGGGGTGAGCTTTCCTCGACGTCGCTAAACGCCTCAATCAAACTCCTCCTTGCTTCATAGATCTCTAACTCATTTAGAGATGATGACAACTCCTCCTCATATGAGGCTTCTTCTCCATGGGACTCCTTCTTGTCCTCATAACTGATTGCCAAAAAACATTGTACGGCATAGGAATCTACCTCCCTATTGTTGATTGAAGATGAAGTGTTTAGCTCAAGTGGCTTGCGATGGTTGCTCTGGTGTGAAGAACCGCTATCCTCGGACTTCCTAGCTATGATGATTGGTCTCCAAGGACCTACGAGGAGTGGGAGTGGCTCATGGGGTATATCATTTGAATCTTCACTCTCAAAAGAAAGACGACAACGTGCATTAGATGACTTCTCGTCGCTGAAATTTGATTCTCTAAGCTTATAACCATCATCGTGGGGCTTACACCTAGAATAGACCCACGGTCACCGAAATATAGCTCAATATATTCTCCCAATTCCCTCCTAATGTAGTTCGGGTCCTTATACTCATACCCGGAGCCTTTCTCTAGAAACTCGATGTATACCCGATGTTCGCGAGCTTCTTTGTGAATGTGGGACTCTTCTTTCCAGAGTTGCTCTTACTCCTTTTGTTTAGCCTCGTATATCGATCTATAAGTTGTGACCTCTTTCTCTATGTTTTCTAGATTCTTGCGCATCTCACAGAGTTCTTGACTTAGAGTAGTCGGGCTATCTTCATCATCCTTTAAGTCTTGGCTAGCAATGTCGAAAGGATTTTTATCTCTACTAGAAGCCTTCTTAGTCAATAATCGACCATTCTATAACGTCCAACCCATGATCAATTGAGGTGTAGAGTCTTCAATTTCCTCAGCAGGGTATCGGTGGGCGCCGATATCCCATTGGCGGGCACCAGCGTGATCACTGTTTTGCTCGTAACTCAACTCCTTAGATCCGTGGGCGTCGATATCCGATCGGCCACCTCCGATTGCTTCATTGTTTTGCTCACCAAATTTCCAAAAATTGGAACTTCCACTCGGAGGCGCCGATAAGCTTTTCGTGTCTGCCAATGAGGTCTCTGTATTGGGTGGTTGTCATACTTGATGATTGGTGGGCGCCAATATCAGGTCGACGGCTGCCGATTTGCTCTTTGTCTTTCCCTTCAAAATCCTTTTCTTCTTCTTCAACGAATTCATCAAGTCTTGGCGTCTTGTCTTTCCCTTCAAAATCCTTTTCCTCCTCATCAAGATCATCATCATACAAGTCTAAGGCACTCACATTGCGAATATCGGGGGTTTTCTCCATTTGGGATGGAAGACGCCCTGAAACTTGTTGTTGCAATTGCCCTATAGTCTCGGTGATGTGACTTAATTGATGTTGTAGAGTGTTCACCAATTAGTGACTTGTTTGATACCACCTTGTATGCCAATGTTTCTCGTATATAGAGCACAAATAATCTCGTCATAAGATTCATGATATTGACGGGGGGTTTAGCTAATTTTCGGTGCAATTCCACCTAAAATTATGGTTGGTTGCTTTGGCCTTGATAAGGAGGCCTTGGCATTCCATGTTGAAAGCCAACCGCGTTCACTTCATCTTGAAAAGACGTACACGCATCTATTGGATGTAGATCATTTATGCATGCTTCACATGCCTTTACTTGGTGATTTGTGTCCAAGAGCTTTAATCTCTTGATTTCTTATTTAAGTAGTGCCACTTTGTCGGACTCGGCTTGAGTAGAGATGGACATATTTCTTCTTCCTCTCCTATTGTATTATCTTGAATCATCCTCCAGTGTAGCGAATATTCTCATGGACGTTGAATGTGTTAGGTCGAGGATATTTTCTTGACAGGCTGCGCTCACCATACGCCGGTCATCTTCACGAAGACCGTTGTAGGACCAAATCATGGTCTTTGTATCCATAGTAGGGGCAAGTTTTGATCAACTTATTGAATCTCTCTAATTAGTCGTAAAGTGACTCATTGACCTCTTGCTCTATGTTGCAAATTTGCATCTTTAGAGCATTGGATTTGATGGTTGGGAAGTATTTCGCGAGAAACAACTTCTTCATGTCCACCCAGTTTGTAAAACTACCTGGTGCAAGGGTGTGATACCAGTCATTTGCATCGTCCTTCAAGGAGAAGAAGAAATATCTCATTTCATTTGTTCCTCATCCACATTCGATGATCACAGGTTGACACACACCTCCACGAATTCCTCGAGGTGTTGGACGGGAACCTCTTGCGCGGAGCCGCTGAATTTGGGTAGTAGATGTACTACCCCTAAGGGGAATAGGAGAAAAGTCCGCATAACAAGCGTGGACCATATAAGTGGTTCACACTAAGAAATGCTCAAATGAAGTTTAAACTTTTTTTGTTGATTTTTATGAATTCCCGGCAACGGCGCCAATTTGATAAGCGATTTCTTTGTCGATTTGTTTTATAGGTAGACAAACAAGTTGTTATACAAACAAGGCAAGACTTAAAGGCTTGACATCTTTTAACTCCTAAAGTTCACTAAATGATCAAACCCGCAGGCCACGTCAACTTATTTAAAAAATTTAATAGCAAATCTATTTAGAAAACAAAGGGGCTTTTAGTTGATTAAACTAACTAACAAGAGCAGTGAAAAAAATGGTTTATAATAGTATTTGAATTAATTCTTAGCAAAGAAAAATCATGTTCTTTGGTTGATGATATCATTGTAATTCCTAAGGAATACATAACTTAGCATTTTTTACCCTACTCTTATACGACAAGTATCTAGCACCTCAAACCGAGCATTACTAAACCTAACCAAATTGACTAACTACGACGAACGTCTATAGTTCAAAACAATGTAAGCAATAAGCTAAGAGCATCAGGGAATAGGCATTTTGTGACTAGCCTACAATGTAATTCTCTACACTAATACTTAGTTCAAATTGGATCTAAGTGTTCATGTTTGTTTCGAAGGAATAAATCAAGACGAACGCCATTAATTTGTCCTAACAACTATGAATAAAATCTTTAATCTTAGGTGATCAATCTAGCAATGAATTTAGAACTTAATAGACAATAATCTCAGAGAGAAACAATTAAATCATGCTTAGAAACCGAAATTACTCAAATCATCAAATCAAACAACAATTCAATGCTTCAGTAAGAAATTGGGGCTTATCCCTCCATAGAAAGATTTACAGAGATGAAATAATTGATATTCATACTAACCTTTGGAGAAGAAAGATAAAACACCCAAGAAAAATCTATAGAATGATGAAAAGGAGAAAACACTAAATAGCGTACTAAAAACTCTTTAACTTAAGTGATAAAAGATGATAACCTAAAAATGAATAGAGTTGGGCCTTTATAAAGGCTTAACCTAAAAAGAAAAAATAAGAAATTAGAAATAACACTTATTTCGCCCAACATCTCAATTGAAAAGATAGGAAGAAAAGACTAATCTGTTTCCCACGTTTTGATATCGGCGAGCGCCCACGACGTCTCTATTTCCTTCGCATGAAATCCATATCGGCGAGCGCCGCCGATGAGGTCTCTTCCATGTATCGCCTTCTTGATCCCGTTTTTCACCTCTAATTTGCGTGTCTTTGTCTTAAATCTTCCTATGCTCCTCGTTGACTCTAATAAGCTCCTAAGTAGACACATGAGATACATAGCGTCGAATAATGGTTTGGACTAAATATGTCGTAAAAACGCACATAAGTGAAGTGAAATGATGCTAATTCCTTGATTATAAACACGTCGTAGACGTGCCTATCATGGTATCAAGGAAATATTTGGCTAAGAAAGGCCTCTTTAGTTCCACCCAGTTATTAACACTTCCTGAAGATAGAGTTTTGTACCAGTCATTTGCAGACCCTTCAAGGAAAAAGAGAACGATCTATTTTTCATATGCTCTTCATTTATGTCGGTCGGCCTCAGACTTGTGCAAACCTCAATAAACTCGTCCAAATGTTGAATAGGATCTCTTGATTCAGTCCTAGAAAACTTAGGCAATAAGTGAACTACCCCAGTCTTAAGCTCAAATCTCTGACCTTCATGAAGCACTAGAAATGCCACTGCCCTGCTCTGTTGTCCAAGTTAGAAGCGGTCAAAGACTCTAAAGTAACTCTTTCTGCTTGCCATTGGAACTTTGACTTTGATTTCGAGCTCACTATCAAAGAATCCTCCAACTAACTCGTCTGTTTCCTCTATCGGAACTCTTGCTTTTGTGTCTTTTTTGTTCGGTGAAACTCTTGCTTGATCTTTGAAATTGAAGCAACATGAGGCAAATTAGCAAAACGGATGGTTCACACCAGGATGTCATAGCATAAATCACAAAAATAATAGATAAAAATAGTTGCCTCCCCGGCAATGGTGCCAATTTGCGTGGTCGATATTTGAACAAGTCTCATGCTATGCAAAACGAGATATTCAATAACTTATAATTTCTATCAATCGTAAACATAAATAATAAAAGTAGTTCATGGAAGTAAAGTTTGATTCCATATGGAGGCTATTCTTATCTTTTATTAATCTTATGAATTCAATCATGCAAATCCAATAAAAAACATAGAAAGGGGTTTTGTATTGTAATACATAACTAGGAAAAGAAAACAAACAATTGATGTAATCAAATGGAGGCAAGCTTATTAGTAAAGCATTTGTATCAATATTCAACAGTGTCAATGATCATATTAAACCCAAAGACTCTACCTTTCATGCAAGTTGTTCACATTCCTATTCAAAATTAACTAGAACCTCAACTAGAGTTTTCTAATCTTGTCTATCTTAGCTAACCAGGATGTAATTAATGATTCAAACTAATAGAGGTAATAAGCAATGAATATGAAGGATATGATGGTAGAAAAGATCAACCATCACTAAGCTAGTCCACAATTCAAGACTCTCTAGGGCAGACTAGCTTCGTCGGATGCTAGTATAGTGTTGTTGCTTCAAAGAAATATAATGCTCAACCCGATACAAACTATACTAGAAATATGATAAATCAAAGCAAATCCTGGATAACCCAGCTACAATTCAATCAATCAATAAATAAATCATTAAATTCAAAAGACAAGAAACAACTCCCAAATAGGTAGAAATTGGATAAACTCACATCAATAAACTACTGAACTTGAACTTTACTTTACAAAGAAATTGGAAAATTATTTCAATATACCAATATAAAGAACAAGTTCTAGAAAAGAGGCTCTATAACTGAATAATGCTTAACCCTCTATGAATTAGGTTAAAAGCTAATTTATATCAAAAGCTTTTTCCATCCTGATCTTCCATCTTAAAATAACAATACTATAAATAAAACAAAGTCATCTAAAAGGAAACTCAAAAGCATTATAGAAATTCGAAAATAAAGAAAACTCCCGGGAACTTGGTCTGCTATCAGCGATCCCAGCTTTGTCTACGACGGTCACTGATAATGAAAATCAGAAATTCTTCGAACTCGACCGGCTATCGCTGGAATGATATAGGCGATCACCGACCGATCACTCTTCGACTCCTTCAGCTTCTCCAGTGAATCTTCAACCTCGCATTGGTTTAGAATCTGCGTTTTCCTTCCTTTTAAAGTCTTCAATATCTTCATAATGTGATGTAGATGGCCATAAAGTGATACAGATCAAATACATACTAATATAGCTCATAATCATACTAAAAACATGCTAAAACTATGACGAAACACATGTCGTTAACGTGTACATCAGTGGACGCCATAGTGTAAACCGAGGTCGCCATTAATTGATCCAAGAAATCTTCAAGTGGAATCGAACCGCTGTTGCCATAGGTGTAATAGCGCTCGCTGGTCGATCAGTCTTTGAATCCTTCAGGTTCTTCAACTGGTCTTCAATAAGCCCTGGTCTTCACTTTTCATCTTCAACTCTTCATAGGTCTTCGTAAACTACAAGATATCATATAAATGGCCAGAATAAAAATGGACAAAATCGCACTAATGTAGCTCAAATAAACTATAAAACATGTTAAAACTATGCTATTATACACACCATAACCTTGTATGCTAAACTCCCCTACATTTGAATTCTACTCGTCTTGAGTGAATCAAAGTACCACTCAAATCTCAATGTAAATCATGTGGAATCCGGAGTACAAGTCACTTAACATAATCATAACATAATGATGTGAGTTATTTTATATAACTCATCTAGCATATTTTAGCACACATTTTATAGGATGGATTAAGTTAGTGAAGTTGTGATTAGTATGGCTTAGGAGATGAGTTTTTGCTAATTGAGGATTATTATAAAGCTTTGAGGTGATATTGACAATGAAGCCATAGTTAAAATTTAGAAGATCAAAAGATGAAGAAATGTCAGAAGATTCACACCTAGGCATACAGGAAAGCACGAACTAGCAAAATTCCACAAAAGGTTGGACAAGCCTCGCGTCTTTATTGCCACGACCCCCGGATGGAGCTGGCTCGGGCACGTGAATAGTTTCTACACCTTATTGCTATTTATAATAGTTAGATGTAAGTTGATTATCTCTGATCAACCTTCTATTGTTCTTATATTAATTTAGTTTTTATTTATTTTACAATTTTGCCTTCCAAGAATAGAGTTAGGCTTTTATCTAAGGGAGGTCATTTGGTTTAGAGTTACATTTTTTCCTTTCAACAGAATACTTCTCTTTGTCACCTATGGAGAACTAAACTACATTGTTTTTTTGCCTGAAATCTTGAAGCTTTGACTATGGTATTGTGTTTTTTTCTATTCTAGTTTTTGTCCCTTTATTTTTTATTTTGTTTATTATTGATTAACTTCATTGTCTCTCGTGAATTTATCTAGGAAGGCTGCTTCGAATCATAATTGAGATTCATAGTGCTAGGATCACATATTTCTAGGAATAGGTTAATCTAGTAGCAAATAAAGTTTACAGAGTTCTGGTTGTGAATGTAAATTGTGAGGAGAGAATTAATTGCATGCTATAAATAGATTGGTTTGTGTTTATAGTATGTACCTTTAACAAGGATAACAATATGATCAATGAACCAGAGATCACTAGATTACAATGATCAAGAACATAGTTGAATTGTTGAAAGTAATTAGGTGAAACAATATTCATTTTATAATAAGAAAATCAATCAAACATTCGTTCGTTAGTTATAACAAAACACACAAAGAAACCCCTTTTTCACGCGTTCAATTACTTAGTTGGTAATTTGTTCTAAGAGATTATATACTAGCTCCATGTGGGATCGACCATGTGCTTACCAGATACTTCTGTATTGGGTATTCATAGGATACATTTGACAGTGCATAATGACTGCGCTTCCGTCAAATTTGACGTCGTTGTCAGGGAGCCAAGTTATATCTTTATTTCAAATTACTAACTCTGTGTAGACCTATCTGACGGTCTACACCTGTGCTACTAATATATATTTTTAGTGGTGATTTTTGTCTTTTCAGAATCAACAGCATGAATGGCTTGTAGAATGATGAGAGAATCAATGGTGTGGGATGTAGCACACATTCCCAACGCCATTCTATTACCTTAAATGGATGAAGGCCCGGACTTCATCATGACTAAAGACATGGTGGATTTGCTCCTCTTTATTTTGGATGAATGATGAAGATCATGTCATGCACATGAGCAATTCAGAGGGTGTGCGCCAGTATGAAACCAAGAAGGGTGGAAATGAGCAAATAAAAAAAGAAGGCCTTCCCTTTTTCACCAAAAGGAGAAGAAAATGCTTGGCTCAGTTATCTCCCTAGATGCAGTATCACTACTTGGTTAGATTTATACCAAGCATACCTTCAAAGAGTCTTCCCAAATTATTAACCAAATAATAAAAGAGATAAACACAATCGTACAAGAATAGCATGAAATCCTCTACAACTATAGAGAGTGATTCTAGAAATTGTGTATGAGTAGCCCAAATCATAACATCTTGGATAAATCTCTGGTTTAACGCTCTAGTAGTTTCTTTAAGAGCCAAGTAGAATGTTATTTGATGTATCATGTGGAGGATTAATATACGAATGGACACCGGAGCAGAACCTCAACGTCTTCCATGGTCTTGTTGATAGCACTCAACCATTGACAAAGAAGCTAAACCCAGGTTAATGAAGAGGAGAAAGAACCACCAAAGGCCAATCAAATGAGTGACGTTGATGCATTCCAGGAGCGCAATGATCACACGGATCTCTGAGGTCGACTTCTTCAATGTCGTTAGATATAGATTTGCTAGACTTAGGAGTTAAGTTTAGAAATACTATATATACGTGCATTAAGTGTTGTTAGGTACACGAGCTTAGGATCCTAAGAGAGCCTAAGAGAGAAATCTAGAGAGCTTTGAAAACTTCACTTGCTTAGAGAGGAGAAAAGCAAATTAGAACATAGTTGATAGCTAGAGAAAAGCTACTATGTGTTAAGGTTGCTGTGAAGAGAGCTAGTGTCTAAAACACCTTAGAGCCTGAGTGATAGATATTGCTTGTATGTGTTGAAACGCATATAGTATTGTGAGGGAGAGTTACTTAGAGTTAAAACTAGCTCTACTGTTGTAATTTCTCTTGATTAATATAATCTTAGTGGCGAGTTTCCCGGGCTTATTAGAAGCTTAGGGTTCTCACCTTGGAAACATCCTTGGATTAAGCTGAACTTTCTACTCATATTTTTAAGTTCAACATTGTAGCTAATCTCCCCTTCTTCAACTCTAACACATTAGCTCACTAGCTTATTATGTTATCTTGGAGATTAGACTAGCTTAATTGTGTTTATATCAGATACATCTTTTAAACACTTAAGCGAGTCGATCAAAAGACTAACTCGTCGATCCTACATACCACGATCCGCAGCAAGAATTATGTGACTCCCACCAGGAGCACAGACACGAATCGCGCCTAAATGCCACTTTCCATGGCCAAACCCGACGTAACCCGCATTTTTAATGAAAGAAAATAGAACAAAGAGGTGATTGGATACTTATGTTCGTCCTGATTTTTCACCTCTCGGTTTTGTACTACCCCCCCCCCCCCCCCCTTCCCACACACACACACACCTTTCCTTGACGCACATAGAAGTACTAGAAAGATCACTAACAAAAAGGAGTTGTTTGGAACATTTAGTAGTGTGAGGTAAACATTCCAGTGTTGAAATTGTTCAAAGCATTCCACGATATGCCAAGTTCTTGAAGGATCTTTTCAAAAATCAAAAGGAACCAGAAGGTGAAAGGACATCAGAAAATCAAGGTGAGTGAAGAAGTCTCAGTAATATTCCCAGAGACAAATCCTATGGTGATTCACGTATGTATTCTATTCCATGCACTATTGGAGAAAGAAGATTTGATTAGGATATGCTGGATCTAGGAGCTTTAATAAATGGATTTCCTACTCTTTATACAAAATCTTTGGGTTTAGGGCCTTTGACTGAAATAGGAGTAGATGCTCAACTAGCTGCTAGATCTAGTATATATCCCAAGAGAGTAACTGAGGATGTCCTTGTTAAGGTAGATAAATTAATATTCATTGCGGACTTTTATGTGATAGACATGAAACATTGATAAAACTTCAGAAACCATACTATTAGGCAGACCATTCTTAAAAACTACTGGAACACAAATACATATGGTTAATGGAACACTAACAATGGAATTTCATGAAGAAACATTCACCTATAATATGAATGGAACTATGCAACACCCACATGATGGTCATTCTCTATTTGTTATTGATGCTATGGAATGTACTATGCAAGAGGTATTTGATATCTCTAGCACTGATAAACTAAAATGTGTTATAGAAAATAGCATTATGACTCCAAATATAGAACGTGTGATATCCATTGGTATGCAGGAGGTGATTGCAAACCTAGACGCACCAAGTGAGGATCCTGATCATCCTTTGGTCAATGGCCCCAATCCACTAATCCCTCTGAGCGAAAAGCTCCTACCTGCTATTGTGCACGCACCAGATATTGAACTCAAACAACTACCATAATCATTTTAAATATGCATTTATAAGAGAAGTAGAGAAGTTGCATGTCATCATCTCTAGTAAGCTCTCAAACATGCAACAAGAGAAGCTTGTAGTTGTACTTAAGGAGCATAAAAAAAGGGTTAGGCTGGACAATCGATGATATCAATGGGATTAATTCAGTAACGTGCACAAACACGGGTTCTTCTAGAAGAAGGAGATAAGACGTCAAGGCAACCTGATGATCCCACAAGATGTGTGTCGTTATGCTCGGTCAAAGTAAATTTCCTGACTAGCAACCCTATCTAGTAAAGTGGCAAGTAAGGGTCGAATCCCAATTGGAGTCAGCTTATCAGTTCTTGTGTAATTAATGTGATCAACTCTGAAAGTAACCAAAATGGGGAATGGAATGAAACCTAAATTACCTAAGATTGTAAAACAATATGAGAAAGCACTTCATTCAACAAGTATTCACGCAAACGGATAGATTGGTCGATCATTGTCTCCTAATGACGGTCGGATTCATCTTACAATTCATATTATATGGTTGTCCTAATCCTTGTTCTTGTATAGTTAATAGTTCAACTAGTTCTACTAATACTTACTCAACTACAACCCTGAAACTATCAAGATTTAATAATCAAGCAGCACGAACTCAGGAATAGATAAGTGCATGCAATACCATTGACTTAAGTTGATATTTAACACACAATAAACTCTCTCCACAATCACAATCCCAACTAGGGTCACGCAATTCGATTCGCTACATATAAAGATGGGACTCTCCAACTCGGACAAGTCAAATCCCAACAATATGAATAGATCTAATCACCTAGGTAGATAAGCTAGAGAGATAAATCAAATTCAATGAACAGTTAAGTGTAACAGATATGAAAAAATCGAAATATGAATAAGAAAC
Source organism: Phyllobates terribilis (assembly GCF_046119375.1). Lineage (NCBI taxonomy): Eukaryota > Metazoa > Chordata > Amphibia > Anura > Dendrobatidae > Phyllobates > Phyllobates terribilis. The sequence goes on along the minus strand of NW_027366794.1, from coordinate 17,111 downwards.
AAAGTATAAGTCTTATAACCGAATCGAATCATTTGAAGGTTTCAACTTGTTGAACGAAGCAAAAAAGACTACTTTAGACATAGTTCTCTCAACAACGTAAACTGATCTAAGATGGAATGTAGGATAATGGAGGCAAGGCTTCATAAACCCTATTTATTCTCCTAAAACATAAAGAAACTAATACTAAAAATCCTTCCAGAAGCTCCATCAGATAGGAGGAAAGAGGCCCAAAGTGAATCGCAGAAGGAAAGGGCTCGCGGCACTCCCGGCCCAATAGGGACGCGGTAGCGCCCATGTAGGCACGTTCGTGTCTAGGAAGATCTTGGTCAGGCTGTGTACGAGCAGTGGTGCGGTCATGCCACCTATGGTGCAGTCACGCCCTAGGCTTTGTATCTTGGCACGGCTGCATCATCTCTTGCGCGGTCGCGCCTTCGTCCCTTGGTAATCTTCGCTTCATCTTCTCTCTAATGCCTATAATACTCATGAATAACGCCTTTGCTCTGCGAGGTCCGGATTACAATAATATGCTCCATAATATTGTCAAATCACCTATAAATGACGCTAACGACCATTGATGCGCTATGCAATATATCACATATCACAACCACAGAGGCGACTGAATCCATCAATGGTGGAGGTAGTGAAGAAGGAGGTGCTAAAACTCCTACAAGCTGACATGATCTATACAATTTCAGACATTGAATGGGTCAGCCCACTCAGGTAGTCCCAAAGAAAGAGGGGACTATAGTAGTAGAAAATCAGCAGGAATAATTTGTCCCCACCAGAACCATCACAGATGGAGTTTGTATTGACTATCGCAAGCCGAACGCGGTAACTCGTAGGGATTACTTTCCTCTACCTTTCATGGAACAAATGCTCAAACAACTTAGTTGGTTGTTCCTATTACTGTTCCTGGACGACTATTCAGGATACTTCCAAGTGGCTATAGCACAAGCAGATCAAGAGAAGATGATGTTCACTTGTTCATTTACCACATTTCATACCGCAGAATGCCTTTTGGACTTTGTAACGGTCGCTAATTTCCAATAACGTATGGTTAGTATTTTCTCTTAGTATATAGAAAACTTCATTGAAGTATTTATGGATGATTTTACTGTTCATGGGCATAGTTTTGACAACTGTCTAATACATCTGACACTTGTACTTACAAGATGCATAGAAACTAATCTAGTTCTTAATTATGAGAAGCGTTATTTTATCATAGAAAAGGGTATATTCCTTGGCCATATTGTGTTGGCCAAGGGTATTGAGGCCGATAAGAAAAATATTGATGTAATTCAGTCTATGTCTTATCCTATTAATGTTCGTGAACTGCGTTCTTTCTAAGGCCATGCAGGTTTTTACCGTAGGTTTATAAAACACTTTTCAAAGATCTCATCACCCTTGTGTGAACTACTGAAGAAAGAGGTTAATTTTGAAATAAGTGAAGGTTGCAATAAGGCATTTGACAAGCTGAAAGAACGATTGGTGAGTGCACCAATCATAAAATCACCAGAATGATCCCGACCCTTCGAGATTATGTGTGATCCAAATGATTAAGCAGTCAGGGCCGCCCTCGGCCAAAAATACGGATGTGCTTCTCATGTTATCTACTATGCGTCTATCACACTGAATGGAGCGCAACAAAACTACTCCACCACTGAGATGGAAATGCTTGTTCTAATGTTTTCTTTAGAGAAGTTTCGACAATATATGTTGGGAGCCAAAGTTATCATTTACACTAACCACGCAACGCTTTGTTTTTTAATGACAAAGAAAGACGCCAAAACACGGCTAGTAAGGTGGGTTCTCTTGCTTTCCGAGTTACATATTGAAATAAGAGACAATAAAGGGAACATAGGGTGTGATAGTTGATCATCTAAGCAGAGTCATCAAGGAAAAAAATGGAGATGCGTAGAAAATGCTCATACATGGTTAATTTCCTAAAGACGTGTTGTTCTGGGTAAAGGCTGTCCAGGATAAATCCCAAAACAATTTTGACAGAAACATGGTCGAGCCTACGTGCAATATGTTGCGACCCGTCCCATTATGACCGCGTTTCATCTTTGATGAAACCAGTACAAACCTAAATTCGATGTTGGATGACTACTAGATAATATTTTATGAGACCACGACACGCTCTGAGCTACTGGAGAACATCACTCACAAATCAATGCAATGCCAGAGCCAATCCGAGTTGAAGTCATAGTCTCAATCCGCAAAATGAACCATGGTATGCTAATATGGTTAATTAACATGGGTTTGTGGAGAGTTTCCACTAGGATCTGTCAAATCAATTATAGATAAGATGAAAAGAGAATCCCGGCTGTTCATATGGGATGATCCATAGATGTAGAGATACTGCAGATACCAAGTAATAAGATGCAGTTTGCCCGACAATGAGGTATTTGTCCTTACTTTTTGTCATACTGAGCATGTGACGGTCATTATGGGGATAATAAGAGAGATAGGAAGGTATTAGAATCATGACTCTATTGACCTCACATCTTTCAGGATGCTAATGCGTTATGTAAATCATGTGACCAATGCCAGAGGGCATGGAATATGAATAGGAGAGTTGAAATGCCACAAGTATTGTTGATATTTTACAAGATTTTTTATGTTTGGGATATTGATTTTATGGGACCATTCCCCAACTCGTCAGTGTACACTTATATATTGCTTGTAGTGGACTAAGTCTTCAAATGTGTGAGGTGAAAGCCGCTAGGATTGATGATCCCAAAGTAGTTACAGGTTTCCTTAAGGTAAACATTTTTTCTAGGTTTGGATACCCAAGTTCTTGATAAGTGATTGTGGTACTCATTTCCTGAATAAGACGGTTGTCGCACTACTTCGAAAATATCACGTAAAACAGATAGTGTCAACCGTATGCCACCCGCAAACAAATGGACAAGCCGAGGTGTCAAATCAGTAGATCAAGATTGTTCTCGAAAAGACTGTTGCACCTCATAGAAAGAACTGGAGCGAGCGCCTCAATGACGCTCTATGGGCCTATAGAACCGTGTACAAAACACCTATCTGAATGTTATCGTTCTGGTTAGTGTACGGTAAGGCTTGCCACCTCCCTATAGATCTTGAGCATAAAACATTATCGGTGGTCAAGAATACATTATGAGGTTCGACGATGTCGGTGAGTTATGGAAGCTGCAGCTACAAAAACTGGACAAATATGCCATGACGCATACGACAATGTAGTTCTTTACAAAAAGAAGACCAAAATATGGCATGACAAGGAAATCTTGAGGGAGGAATTTCATAGAGGAGACAAGGTATTAATCTATCAATCATGACTTCGACTTTTTCTAGGAAAACTTCTTTCCAGATAGGCATGACCATACATAGATGACAGAGCATGTCCCCGTGGAGTTGTGGACATACACAACCCTAGAAACAAGACGGTGTTCAAGGTGAATGGTCAAAGGTTAAAACCTTGCTAGGATGGTTGGAGCAACGCTAACGTAGAAGAAGCAATTCTTGCGAAGCTCAACAAAAGAGAAGGATAGACAATTGCATTCGCCAAGCGGAAAGACGTTACTTAAAAATAAGAAGAAAAAACGAAGGAAAAAATATATAAAAAACCCTACCTACAACCCAATTTTCACCAACCACTCGCCGCAACCCCTCTCGAACACTCCTATTTTGTTGCTCCCTCCTTCGCCACCAACAGAGGCCAATTTTTCCACCAACCGCACCCCGTGTCCTTATTGTCTTGCCCGCACCCAGAGACAACAACCAGATTCACTCCAAAACAAAGATTTGATAAGATACACACTTAAAACCACTAATCATTGGTTTATTTTGCTTCACCTCCATGTTTTCGACCCTAAAAGACATAAAAATCCCAAATTTCCCGTCTTTTGAGAGTGACTATGAGGTTAAGCACATTTTCCGAAGACTTCTTGGGTGTTTCCAGCTATTCCAACACCACTAGCAACTACCACCACTTGAAACTGAGTCGCGTCCCTTGTCGCCCCGAATACCACTCTCTGCAGATTTTGTCCGAGAACACCTTGCCTGGATTTTTTATGAGCTTAACTTAATTCGTTATAAATCAATCTTAACCCCCTCGGTTATTGCTTAAGTTCATCTATTATTAGTATCCAAGTCAGGAACAAATGGTGGACAATTGAAGAGTTAGCTTTAACTGAGGAACTTCAGGGATGCGACTTTGCCAAGAAAAGCAATGTTATCTACATTCTCGTGATGCGGGAATTAGGCATCTGGGACTGTCTTGAGACGCTTTTAGATTTCTAAGGGTAGGGAAAATTTCTGGCGATCAACCATCCGACATAAGAGGAGTTTTGCATTCAACTCCTCGCGACTTTCCATATGGTATAAGCTATATAACCAGCTGGTGGTCAGCTTTTCTTTTGAAAACTGCGAATATCATGTCCGAGTGGAGAACTTACAACAATGCATCGGCGTAACTGAAGATCCAACCCCAAGGTGGAAGGACAATGTCATCAAAGATCCATTTAATTTCTAGTTAGAGACTACTGGTGCACCCTTTGATCATAGCAACGAGTACAACAACAAGATTACACATCTGACGATGAGAGTGGCGTGCAAGCTACTGATGACCAGCATCCATGGGAACGGGAACGGGAATGTGAACCGTGTTTCTCAAGCGCTTCTCTCTCAGATTTGGTGTCTGACTCCTTTCAGCAATAGGGTTCCATGTTGTTCTACCGAGTTCGTCAGGGAACTTCTAAAGGTGAAGGGGATGATGGAATGTTGAGCGATCATACAGGGTCACCTTCTTACCTCACTTGGTTTGGTAGTAGGGGTGACTTTCTCAATGATGGAGTCAATTGCCTCGACATCGTATGATGTAGAGATGCTACAACACTCTCAATGCTTGACATTCGCCCACAACGCCTATTATTGGTTTTCGTACAAGGACGTGAGCCACAAGTACAAACTGTCATGCGAGTTCCCATGTGGACCTGAGGCTAGAGAGTTTTACATCCGGCCCAATGAGATGCCATTCCAAGACTACAACGCAGACAAGGCCGGTCCATCCAGACCTATGGGGGAGTTTAACCTCCAGGTTGACCAGCTAGCGGCGATCCACATAGATCATGAGGCCAGGACAAAGGTGATGAATCGAGAGACGAACAACACCCTTGCAATGATACACAGAATTCAGAGGCACCAGATGGCGATGTGGCCACACCACTTTCCATCACCATTCACCACCACAGTGAGTCATTCTATACTTTTCTCCCTTTCTATTGATACCTCTTTGGTTGTATTGAGGGTGTGTGCTATTACAAGTATGGGGGAGGTAACATTTGGCATCCTTATCTCTATCAGTTTGGTTTATTTGTGAGTTTTTCTTGCACTTAATGAGATTTTCCTATGTGATTTGGCACCCTACCGTGTGAAACGTACACAAATGGTGTGTTTTATTACTTTCTTATGGTTTTATGATCTTTCCATGTGGAATGTGCACGGATGACCGCCTATGACCTAGTTTTTGCTGCTTTTGATGTTTCTGTTTCACTTATAGTGCATCATTAGTAGTTACAAAAAGAAGAAAGAAAAGGCATAGACATATGAGAATTAATACAAAGAAACACCCAACATACAAAAGAAGAAGAAGAAGAAAGAAACAAGGAAAAAAGAAGGAAAGAAGGGATAAAAGAAGTAAGTATAAGAAAAGCCATTAAAAGATGCTTGGAGGCACACTACATTCATTTTCAATCGTACTGCTTCTTTAAGATATATGGCCTAGTTAAGTCATTTGAGTTGATAATCTCGTATTCTAAGTCGTTGTAGTGAATAACAATGATAATTAAGCTCATACTAGGATCAAGGCGCAATTAAATGGTGATTGTGCCTATTGGACCCAATGAATCATTTGAGTGGATAATCTCATATTCTAAGTTGAAGTAATGAAGGAACAAGGATATCTAAGCTTGTGTTAGGATGATAGAGCGATTATAGTGGTGATTAGGCCTTATTGGGCCCTATTAAGTCATATGAGGGGGTAATCTCGTATTCTAAATCGAAATAGTGAAGAAACAAGGACAACGAAGCTCGTATTAGGATAAAAGAGTGATTAAAGTCGTGACTAGGAATTATTGGGCTTGTTGGGCCCAATTAAGTCCTTTGTGTGGATAATCTCGTATTCTGAGTCGACGTAGTTATCCTTGTTCCTTCTATGTTGACTTAAAATACGATATTATCCACTCAAATGAATTAATTTTGCATAATAAGGTCCAATACCGCTTTAATCACTCTTTCATCCTAGTACGAGCTTAGTTATCTTTGTTCCTTCACTACGTCAACTTAAAATACGAGATTATCCACTCAAATAACTTAATTGGGCCCAATAGGCCCAGTCACCATTTAATCGTTATCTCATCCTAGTACGAGCTTAGCTATACTTGTTCATTCACTACATCGACTTAGAATAGGAGATTATCCACTCAAATGACTTAATTGGGCCCATAAGGCCCATTCACCACTTTAATAGCTTTTCATCCCAGTATGAGCTTATTTATCCTTGTTTCTTCATTACATCAACTTAGTATACGAAATTATCCACTCATATGACTTAATTGGGCCCAATCACCTATTAATTGCCCTTTTATTCAGAGCACGACCTTATTGGAGCCCACTTGACCCAATCCGGGCATGATAAAAAGGCTCAAGGAGCTCAATTCAGGGATGATAAGAGGTTCAATAAGGCTTGTTGAGCCGGACCCAAGAGGCCTAATGGGCCCAGAAAAGCCCAGTAGCATGTTCAAATTGGGCGTGCGACAGTGATACTGGCACGCCCATGTTGGGCGCGCCAGTGTCACAAAGGAGAAGCTGGATGGGCGTGCTAGTGCCTCATCCAGATTAGAGTTATTTTTCTATAATACCCTTACATGTTTAAGTTATGTGCGCAAAAGTTGCATACACAACTTAGTCATGTCAATTGGAGTGCATGTAAACAAAAAATAGAGTTCATACAAACACAACCTAAATATTACTATGAGAAGTTTGATACATTTGATTTATCTGAATCTAGTTAATCGGACCATAACCCAACATGTCTACCCGAAATAGTTTTTGACTGGTCTACTAGGATCTGATACAACTCAAATCCGAACAGTACATATCTGATCTCTTTCAGATTGATTGATAGAAAGTATATCAAAAAAAATTCATCATTTATAACCAGACCAGTAATCTTTGATACTCGATAACAAGGGTTAAGATAGCAGACCCCTTCAACAACGAATTGTTGCAATTACATATGATAATATAATAACTAGTACACGATTACATACTGCAACATCATCACATATGATAAATGAAATCTTTGCCACACAGTATTATATAAACAATCAATATAGACTTCGCAAATTAATGGCAATAGAAGATAACAGAACGCAGCATAAATATATCTCAAGGCAGACGAGGAAACTTGGAGAAATCTGGGGGCCTTTTCTCCACAAAAGCTTTCTTCCCTTCTCCACCTTCTTTAGTGTCGTAGAATACAAGACAGGCATTTGCTCCGAGTTCCTACATCCATATATAAAACTCATTGTTAAGCTCATATTATATCATTTCTGTAGTAGAATTCCAGAGGAATAATACCTGAAGCCCGGCATGCCCATCATCTACCGCGTTGATGGCTGATTTAAGCACCCGAATTGCAGTTGGACTGTTTCTCAGGATTTCGCGGCTCCATTTGACTGTTTCTTCCTCCAACTTCTCCAGCTAAACAAGGCAACAAAATTTGTAAGACTTGATACTAAACATGAAGAGTTTAGACGATAAATCAAACATGCAGGTTAGAGGTTCAACTCACAGGTACAACAGTGTTAACAAGTCCCATCTTCTCAGCCTCAGAGGCAGGGTATAACCTTGTTAAAAACCACATCTCCTTTGCCCTCTTTGGTCCAATCTAAATCATTCTCAACAAGTTCATGTTAGCAATTAGCCGGTATTTCAGACTTGGAAATGACACTGAAGAGACTTACCAGTCGGGTCATAATGGAGCTTCCATATCCTGCATCAAAGCTGCCAACCTTTGGACCAGCCTGGCCAAATATGGCATTATCTGCAGCAATTGTTAAGTCACATATCATATGCAGTACATGTCCTCCTCCAACGGCATATCCAGAAACCTGGAGGCATATACATTACTTAGTCAGTCCTGAGCTTAGTTAAACCAGAAACACTTTGATGAAGGTAAGAAGAAACTGGACTCCACCATTGCAATTACTGGTTTTGGAAGCCTGCGAATCTGGGCCTGCGAGAGCGGAAAAGGCAGTAAAAGCAAGTCACCAAAATATCAAAACATTTAGAGAATCTACAATCAGATGCTAAAGTTTGAACTTCCAGGAATCATTTCAGTTTAATCATGAGATTCAGCTAACAGATACCTGCAACTCTATAAGATCGAGAGGACCATCCTCATCTGTTGCTGTCTGGTCTCCACCACTACAAAACGCTTTGGACCCCTGCAATAGTATGTCCGCTTCTTAGGGTGTGTTGAATTTCAGATTAGTACTAGGCGACTTCAGAAAAAAGCATCCATTTTCCAATTAGTGATGTCCTTAGTCTAGCCCAACTCTCTGAAGTTGCAAGTAACGGAAAAGATATCTACCTGCCCGGCGAGAATAATCACCCCTATAGTCGTATCTTCTCTGGCCTCATTAAACGCCCATCTTAGCTCCTAATCGTGCGAGGCCGAAAGGCATTTCTTTTCTCTGGCCTATTAATTGTAACCTAATCACATAATTGTACAATTAGAGCCTGCAATCACTATTTTGTTCGCAGTTGCAAGAATCGAACTAGCAAGAAATTATTTTTTAGGTGGAGACTCGGCACCTTAGCAATTCCTTCACCGACAGCCTTTTCATAGATGATATCTGTGAAATCATTGCCTAATTCATGACGGATGATCCTCCACGAAACCGGGAGGGTGGAAACCTGACCGTGAATCCGCTGGACTCTGTCCTTGGTTGAGCTTGATGACGAAGTGCTGCTGAAGTTGACAGATCGCGTATCCGTATTATTGATCGGAATCAAGTGACCTCCGATGCGTGACATTCTCCTGCTTGCGGACTCCATTTCACCGCCGGCGTAGTTTCCGGTGTCAATTTCGAGTGATCTGTACGATTAATTTGATAAAGTTATGTAAGTTCTAGACTCAGCAAACCGAAGAAATATGAGATTACATGAGAAATTATAAAGATCACATACATAATCGAGAAATACCCCTAATTATTGGGCAGATCTTCGCTGTCGCTTGCGTAGATCAAGTGAAATTATGAGTGAAGACTGAAGAGGGACAGCAAAGGGGTTTTTGTAGACGGCGAGCCTGATCACTTTGACTACATAATTATACTATAATTCTATGAGCAGCCTCATAGAGAAAATTTTGCAATTGTTTATTTTGGTAGGGAAGTACTACGAAGAGTTGAGATATATGACTTCAACCTAGAGGCGCCAATTTTGAATTTCTGAGTGATGAGTTCCTTCCTTTCTTAATTTTAGAGTGTTGTTTTGAAATTTTATAATCTATTAATATATTTTGGTGGTTGCTCGCAAGAATTTTTTACTAATTATCGTATACGAAAATATCATGTTATATGTATTACATATCGTCACGGGTATAAATTATACCGTGTCACGCCACCGTGCGAAGCTCCACCACGTGACGCCAACAGCAGACACGCCCGTGATGGTCTGCCACAGCTTCCTCGTGACGCTACCCCCAAATCCCCCGTGACGTTGTCTGTCGCGGATCACGTGACGGGGAGGGTATTTTTTGCTATAAAAGCCCAAACACATCCAAACCCTTCCCACAACTCATTTCGGCCGCCCCCTTTGCTCCCTTTTGCAGTTCTCCCTCAGTAGAGATCCATTTTGCTTGTTTCAATTCAATCCAGTGCTCGTAGGTCTCTCGCTTCGTTGTTCTTCCTCCACACAGACCGAATCCGAAGTTCACATGGTTAGTTCTTCAATTTCTAGCTTGTTTGAGTTGTGTTTTATATAGATCTATAAGTTTTCATAGTAATTTTTGGAGGATTTAGTAGTTATATATGTTAATTTGTTGAATTAATGTGATATTAATGCATAATATTGTTGGAATCTTGAAGTATATGGAAGATTTTAGTTGATTTGGAAGATTTTTGGATGGATAGGTTTATAGGTTGAATTATTGGTAGTTTAAGTATTTAATCTTGTTAATTAGTTAAAATAATGTGAATTAATTTAAATTTATGGTTGAAATGTTGATATATATTGAGGTTTTAGTTGTAGTATTGATTTTGTGGGTATTTGGTTGTATAGGAATTTTTTTATAAATTTTTATGATTTTGGGTGGATGTTTTAGGTATTTAGGCAAAAGAATTAGCTTTAATTAATTTTTTTGGTTAAAATGTTGAAATTTTGGTTGATTATAGTTTTAGTATTGAATTTTTGTGTATTTGGTTTTATAGGTATTTTCTAAGAATTGTTCTAATTTTACGTGGATTTTTTAGGAATTTAGGTAAAACAATTAGATTTATTTAAATTCTATGGTTAAAATGTTGAAATTTTTGTTGATTGTAGTTGTAGTATTGAATTTGTGTGTATTTGGTTGTATAGGTATTTTATAAGAATTGTTGTATATTATTGTAGCATTTGTTGGTATTTATGTAAAAAAAAATTGATTTAAATTAATTTTATTTAGGAATATTGAGATTTTTGGTGATTTTAGCTATATATGTTGTTTAATAGCATTGCACATAAAAATTATCTTAGTAGTGAGTATGTTAAGTGGATTTGGTATTTTGGTAGTTATTAATGTTGGATTAGTAGGAAAAAAGTCTTCAATGTTTGTTGAGGTTGGGTTTGAGGTTCGATTTATAGTTTTCGGAATGATGTGTCGTATGTTTGCTGGATTGGGCTGAGCTTGCACTGGAACTCTGGACCGTGACACCCAGTACTTGCATGGTCGTGACGTATGTGGCTACCAGAGCCGTGACGTTATGGCTTCCAATGTCGTCCCGTGTTTTTGAATGAATCCCGCTTTTAGTTTGTTTTTAGTGTATGGTCAAGCCATGTCATTTACATTTTAACGTTGTGTATGCACGACCGTCTAGAGAGGATGGCGAAGAAGGTTGGTGGCATAGGATCCCGATCAGCACGGCACCAGAAAAGGGATGCTGTCAGGAATGCCGAGGAGACCGCGCGACTGACTACAAAGGAAGCGGCCAGAGCAGAAGCAGAATTGGGCGCTAAGGTGGCCCGGAAGAAGAAGCAGGGGGCTGAAAGGGCATCCGCCTCGGCCAATTACACGCCTGTGAGACATTTTGTCTCCGGGGATGGACAACAATGCGAGTCCGAGGAGCCCCCGTACCCGTATCCAATGTACCCCGAGGCATCCGGGTCACGCCATTCCATCTCCGGTGTGGGGTGGACGAGTTCATGGGAGACGCATCGTCTTCCCAACAGTTGATGCTGGGTTACTACGGTGCCCAACAGATGGGTGGTGGGTCTGATTACCACCAAGGAGGCGGGTCCGGACACCACGCAGACGAGGGATCGGAATTCCACTACGTTGGTGGTTCCGCACCACAGTACGGTCAAGGGTCACACTACGAATACGGCGGTGGCTCGCAACCGTACTACGGTGGTGACTATCAAGGAGATTGGTCCGCCTACGGTTATGATCGGGGCATGGATGAAGGAGTGGAAGAGGAAGAGCCCGGATTGGAGTATGTTTAATAAAGTACAATATTGTTAACGATAAGTTAATTTTGATAAGCCAGATCACGATTTGTTTCAACATTAAATATGTCTTGTAGGGTGAGTGGAGGGCGCGAACACCGTGGAACGCCCAACGGATGACGGGGGGTGCAGGTCAGTAGGCTGCAGATGATGTGGCCATGGAGGAGGTTGTCGGTCGGTGACAGAGGAGACCCAACAAGGCCATCACCGTCGATCCCTACCGTACCGTAGGGGTCAGCGGTGGGCCGGAGAACCCTGAGTTACTTCGTGGGTTCCTGCCCACGTTACGTACGACATATGACGGGGAATCATAAGTTACATGTTCAATTTAATGTCCTTAAGTTCCAGTATGTTGTTCTTACATAAATTCTAAAATGGATATGTAGGGTCGAACGTGCAATTTCCAGTTCCGCCACAAGATAATGCGTGCTTGGACCGCAGAGAGGGGGACACCCATGTTATTTGTTGTTGTGATGCCCAGCTTGAGCACATCCGGGGCTTGATTTACGAGCACGTGGAGAGAACTGTTCATGGCGTTCGTGGAGAGGTGGCAGCCCGAGACGAACTCATTTCACCTACCTTTCGGTGAGATGACAATCACCCTCATGACGTTTACCAGCAGATGAAGCTATCCATTCCGCAACAACATGTTGTACTCTGCGAAGATGGTTGACAGGTTGTCGTTCGGTCCGGACAAGTATTTCTTCAACACTGAATGCGCTCCTTCAAGCCTGGTTTCGTTGACGAGAGATGTTTGGTTATACTATACGTCAAATGCATCAGATGGTAGAAGAAAACGTTACTTTAGTTTTACCTGTTTGTTGTGTTCTACCCCAGCGTGAATGTGTCATATGTCCATGTTGCAACAAGCTTCTCCTTATGAGGTTTGAACCAGGTTTGGTGCGCGTAGGCATGTAATCTTTCTAGTCCACGCCAGTTCTGAAAAAGTTTTTCTCTCTTGGCATTGTAGTCCTCCTCATTGGTGCAATAGAATAGATCACTGTAAGCGTTAGCCACTCAGGTCGCCCTGGCCTTGTCGGTCAACTTCCGTGCAAACAACTCGATGTTTCGTTGGACATGAAGCATGCATAGCAAGAACTTCGTGTTTGAAACAGACGGTAAACTGGCTTCATCAACACGCCTCCCGATCCGTCACTACACATGTCGGTTGTTGGTTTGACTTTGAAGAACAACTTTGCAAGTTGCTCTATGGCCCATGTATAGTTCTCGGTCTCTTCGTGGGCAAGGAATGCTCCGGCGATGTTGAAATTCTTCCACGTCGATGTGACACCTACAATCTCCAGGAAGGGACTGTCGTACCTGTACGTAAAAGGGAAGTTCTAAACAACAACATAGATCAATCTCACACGATACAAAACATGAATCCGGGGAGATGGACTTACACATTAGTGGAGTAAGTGGAGTCTAGCAAGAGAACGTAGGGAAATGCCCTTAGTAGCCTTATCCCATCCGGCTTGCAAAGAAAACGTCTTGGATCTTGTTTGTTTCCGGGTCGGACGTGTACTCCACATAATACTCGTTCTCCTTACACTTTTTGAAGAACTCTTGCACAACAGTACGTCCTTCCCTCCTGAAATTCTGATTGATGTTATAAATTTGCTTGATGCTCGTCACATTGTTTGGGTTGGACAACATCCCCAGTACGTGCCTCGGTTGTACATGTACTTCAGCCATCTCTTTCATCAGCTTCAACTCTTTCTTCGTGGGACGGCCAGCGTACGCGTTTCCGTGCAGGTTGTCGCTGATGACATGGTTTGTGTGTTCCCTTGTGCACAACAATATTCCAACGGTCCAGCGGTTCCTCAAAGACTTGTATGAGGAACGGACAGTCGCACTGTCTCACTCTTGTTCTTATTTTCTCGCTTGGGATTTGGTTGGCGTGCTTTACCTCCCTTCTGGTACGTTAACCATGTCACAGGCTTTCTACCCTTAGTTCCTCTGTCAACCCTGTAGTTGACGAGCATGAAGTTGAGCTTCTTTGCCTCCCCCTTTGCCCATGAAATTATGTCTTCTCTGTCGTCGAAGATCTTATCTGTGACAAAGTACTCTCTATAGTCCTTTGATGTTATAGGTTCCGGTGTAGCCACGTTCTCGAACTTCGGTAGAGTGTATAGGGGTGGCCATTCCAAAATTATGTACCTCGTTCCAAACCACTCTGGCTTGGGAAGCTTGCCGGACAACTCATCCTGGGGGGCTATCTTCGTCATCCGTGAAGCCAAGACTGAATTTGGGGATTGGACAATCGAGGAAGGAATCTACCGGTCTCTGTTGGCACATTTGTGTAGTCTGAGTAAGACACTTGAGGTTGTAGGCCGTCTCAATACACGGTTGGGACCTGTATTCGATCTAGGCTTTCATATGAATCAGGAACATAGGGTTGTTCAGAAATTTGCTCCCCATGGAGACGATGAGTTATTGTCGTATGTGTCTGGTGTAATCTGTACGTTTATAACAAAAGAGATACCAACTGTGATCTTGTAGAACTAAATGCAAATCAGCTTAAGCAACATAACATAAAAAGGTGCAATAGAACATAATAATAAAGTTTCATGCAGCACAAAACAGGTAGACATATATGCTAACTAACCATAGGGCTTAATGAAGAAATAAATCGTATGCTAACTAACCAGATTGTTGTAAACTTATGGAACCAAAATGAATAAATAAATCACATTACTACGACATAATGCAACATACCACACCATAGGGCTTAATCAAGACTATTGGAACTCTACAATGATAAACATATATGCTAACTAACCTCATTGTTGTAATCTCCCGATAAATATGATGTGTTTGGATCCACCCCTAGATCCATGCGTTCATCATGCTCAGAATGACTACATTCATCACCCTCTTCATGTTTTACTCTCTCAATACTCATTTTCTTAAACTTTGATAACAAAAACTTCTTCATTTTGTTACAATGCAGAGAAATATTGTGAATGGATTGGTGAATGGAGATGGTGAGGAGTAGGGCCTTAAATAGGAGAATATGAAGCTCATTTGTGGATGAAAGTGGTCAAAGAAGCAGGTTTCCGGGTCAGGTCATTGCAGTCTTCAGCCATGGACACATCAAAACAGAGGCATGAGCTTGATACGACAGCCTATTTCTGGGTTTTCAGACTAACTTGCGGTGCGTGACGGGAACCACCATCCCAAACGTAACTTTTGGTGTCACTCTGAACGTGACGACCAAATCATTGGGCTATAACACAAATTTTACATACATGGTCCATTTAAGGGTTACTGGATGGGCTATTCTCTTGTTCACCTTGAAGTTGTGTCTTCATGGGCTATTTTCTTGTTGACATTGAATTTATGTATTGTTGGACTATTTTCTTGTTCACATTAGAGTTATGGCTTGTTGGGATGTTTTATTGATGTACAACTAGTAGCAATGTTGTCAACTTGATACTCTCTTACCATTAAACTACAAAATATTGAAAACATGAGGACACTGGCTGTTACAAGATTACATTGTTTCTAGGTGACGCGATATTCTTTCAATTACTAAATAGAAAATTCTTCAAATAGCATTACATTGTTTCTAAATAAGGCGATTCTGCTTTCGATATCTCTCCCAGGACAATTGCCACTTGTTCCCTGCAAAGTTTCATAAAACAAAACAGAAATCATGGGTTAGGATCTGTCTTAGGTTTTCTAAGACAACTTACGTCTCTGACCTCTCTAACTTTATCCAAATACTTGATATCTTCTTTAGCCTTGAAATTAAACCTTATAAGACCTTCGTTCTGCTGAGTTAGCTCATTTCTCTCTTTCCACAGTTCATCGATAACCTCTTGGGCTCTCTTACAGAACGGTGGATTGATTCATTCTGTAAAATTGCAACGTCCTTCGTTATTTGGCTTGTCCACATAATATGTGCCAAATTCTGGACACCCCCAAAAACCTTCTACCAAAGTTCCATTGACCCTCCACGATTTCTTGAACTAAAGGAAACCGCAATGACATACTTTGTTTGATGTGGCTGATGAAGATGATGAAGAAGCCATCTGCTAAGAGATTGATTGATGAACGTGGAATGGAGCTTGTGGATCTTGTAGATGTGGAAACAATTACATATGCATCACTCTTTTATAGGGGGTGTGGAAAAGGGTTCTGAAGTAGGGTTGAGGAATATGCATTGTGCATACAACTGTATGTGTGTTGTAACCAGCTTCTATCCGTTGTAGGTGTAATACAGCTGTAAACAACTATGGAATTTCAAAAATCAAATATGTGACTCCAAGACATAACATACCAATGTGAAAAAACCGCCTAAAAGTCTATACAAAATTGACTACAAAGTAGACATTAGCACGGGGATGAATTCAAGTGTCACTTAATGTCACAAGATCTCAATATAGGTCAGTAGATATCACACAACATTGTTAAAACCACCTAATACATCCCTTTCATTCATTACAAGTACGTTTTCATCCTGCCGAACACTCTTACAACCTCACCGAGCCTATCACCCATCATTTAATGTGATTTTCTTGTCAAAAATAGTATAAAAGGCTTAAACAACCATTAAGAACTAATAAAAATACTTACGAACATCAAAAACACCTCCTATCAATAAAAAGGCCATATCGTCACGCCCTTTGTCACATCTGTCGTCACGTTATACCATCCACACCTCATCACAGCACCTCTTCCTCCCATAGGACGTGACGTCCTGTGCTGGGTATATCATCACATTACAGGCCTCAACTGCCATCACGTCCATCCCCTCTCTTCACGTCACGGCGTCGGCTGCGTCTGTCGTCACGTTTTCGTATGCGATGGTTAGTAATTTTTTTGTGCAACAGATAGCCTCTACGTATATTTTTATCACAATCCATAACACATAATACAATTTTTCGGTCTACAACATATAGTTGTTCAATGCTAAAAGTTACTCCCTATGTCCCATATTATAGTGCCTCTTTATAAAATTAGACGGGATTTTATATGTTGAAAAGTTTAATGATTGAAGAATAAAGTGATGGAGAAAAAGATGAAAGAGGATATGATAAAGTGTATTCGGTGGAGATAAAGTGTATTGGATAAAAAGAATTAAGAGAGATGAGAGAGATATTGGTGTTGATAGAAGATAAAGTGTGTGGGAATTAGTGAAATTGTGTTGGGAGAAGAAAAATTAAAAGTGAGAAATTTCTGTAAATGGAAAAACGGGAAGAATTGTCCAGGACGTCCAATAAGGAAAGTAGGCATTATATTATGGGATAGAGGGATTATTTATATATACGGGTAGAGGGTCCTTAGTATTGTTTTTAGTGACATTGTTTTTGTTCAAGTTCTGACTGAATATATGTTATTATAATTATATATACTACAAACCT
>NW_027366793.1:0-65989 GCF_046119375.1 Phyllobates terribilis | reverse complement strand
GAAAAACATGTTTTTCAATGGCAAAAATCAATGAATATTGTAAATGCACAAACAGTAATATCTCCACATTGCAAGGTGCAATTCTGAAATTTTTTGCTTTTTCCTGCTAATCCTAGCATGATAAAGAAGATTCAAAGAGAGTGAGATGCCAGCTCCTTTCATTCAGTCAGTAGCTTCAAACATTTCTGGTATATGAAAAACATGTTTTTCAATGGCAAAAATCAATGAATATTGTAAATGCACAAACAGTAATATCTCCACATTGCAAGGTGCAATTCTGAAATTTTTTGCTTTTTCCTGCTAATCCTAGCATGATAAAGAAGATTCAAAGAGTGTGAGATGCCAGCTCCTTTCATTCAGTCAGTAGCTTCAAACATTTCTGGTATATGAAAAACATGTTTTTCAATGGCAAAAATCAATGAATATTGTAAATGCACAAACAGTAATATCTCCACATTGCACGGTGCAATTCTGAAATTTTTAGCTTTTTCCTGTTAATCCTAGCATGATAAAGAAGATTCAAAGAGAGTGAGATGCCAGCTCCTTTCATTCAGTCAGTAGCTTCAAACATTTCTGGTATATGAAAAACATGTTTTTCAATGGCAAAAATCAATGAATATTGTAAATGCACAAACAGTAATATCTCCACATTGCAAGGTGCAATTCTGAAATTTTTTGCTTTTTCCTGCTAATCCTAGCATGATAAAGAAGATTCAAAGAGAGTGAGATGCCAGCTCCTTTCATTCAGTCAGTAGCTTCAAACATTTCTGGTATATGAAAAACATGTTTTTCAATGGCAAAAATCAATGAATATTGTAAATGCACAAACAGTAATATCTCCACATTGCACGGTGCAATTCTGAAATTTTTAGCTTTTTCCTGTTAATCCTAGCATGATAAAGAAGATTCAAAGAGAGTGAGATGCCAGCTCCTTTCATTCAGTCAGTAGCTTCAAACATTTCTGGTATATGAAAAACATGTTTTCAATGGCAAAAATCAATGAATATTGTAAATGCACAAACAGTAATATCTCCACATTGCACGGTGCAATTCTGAAATTTTTAGCTTTTTCCTGTTAATCCTAGCATGATAAAGAAGATTCAAAGAGAGTGAGATGCCAGCTCCTTTCATTCAGTCAGTAGCTTCAAACATTTCTGGTATATGAAAAACATGTTTTTCAATGGCAAAAATCAATGAATATTGTAAATGCACAAACAGTAATATCTCCACATTGCACGGTGCAATTCTGAAATTTTTAGCTTTTTCCTGTTAATCCTAGCATGATAAAGAAGATTCAAAGAGAGTGAGATGCCAGCTCCTTTCATTCAGTCAGTAGCTTCAAACATTTCTGGTATATGAAAAACATGTTTTTCAATGGCAAAAATCAATGAATATTGTAAATGCACAAACAGTAATATCTCCACATTGCACGGTGCAATTCTGAAATTTTTAGCTTTTTCCTGTTAATCCTAGCATGATAAAGAAGATTCAAAGAGAGTGAGATGCCAGCTCCTTTCATTCAGTCAGTAGCTTCAAACATTTCTGGTATATGAAAAACATGTTTTTCAATGGCAAAAATCAATGAATATTGTAAATGCACAAACAGTAATATCTCCACATTGCAAGGTGCAATTCTGAAATTTTTTGCTTTTTCCTGTTAATCCTAGCATGATAAAGAAGATTCAAAGAGAGTGAGATGCCAGCTCCTTTCATTCAGTCAGTAGCTTCAAACATTTCTGGTATATGAAAAACGTTTTACAATGGCAAAAATCAATGAATATTGTAAATGCACAAACAGTAATATCTCCACATTGCAAGGTGCAATTCTGAAATTTTTTGCTTTTTCCTGTTAATCCTAGCATGATAAAGAAGATTCAAAGAGAGTGAGATGCCAGCTCCTTTCATTCAGTCAGTAGCTTCAAACATTTCTGGTATATGAAAAACGTTTTACAATGGCAAAAATCAATGAATATTGTAAATGCACAAACAGTAATATCTCCACATTGCACGGTGCAATTCTGAAATTTTTAGCTTTTTCCTGTTAATCCTAGCATGATAAAGAAGATTCAAAGAGAGTGAGATGCCAGCTCCTTTCATTCAGTCAGTAGCTTCAAACATTTCTGGTATATGAAAAACATGTTTTTCAATGGCAAAAATCAATGAATATTGTAAATGCACAAACAGTAATATCTCCACATTGCAAGGTGCAATTCTGAAATTTTTTGCTTTTTCCTGTTAATCCTAGCATGATAAAGAAGATTCAAAGAGAGTGAGATGCCAGCTCCTTTCATTCAGTCAGTAGCTTCAAACATTTCTGGTATATGAAAAACATGTTTTTCAATGGCAAAAATCAATGAATATTGTAAATGCACAAACAGTAATATCTCCACATTGCAAGGTGCAATTCTGAAATTTTTTGCTTTTTCCTGCTTATCCTAGCATGATAAAGAAGATTCAAAGAGTGTGAGATGCCAGCTCCTTTCATTCAGTCAGTAGCTTCAAACATTTCTGGTATATGAAAAACGTTTTTCAATGGCAAAAATCAATGAATATTGTAAATGCACAAACAGTAATATCTCCACATTGCACGGTGCAATTCTGAAATTTTTAGCTTTTTCCTGTTAATCCTAGCATGATAAAGAAGATTCAAAGAGAGTGAGATGCCAGCTCCTTTCATTCAGTCAGTAGCTTCAAACATTTCTGGTATATGAAAAACGTTTTTCAATGGCAAAAATCAATGAATATTGTAAATGCACAAACAGTAATATCTCCACATTGCAAGGTGCAATTCTGAAATTTTTTGCTTTTTCCTGCTAATCCTAGCATGATAAAGAAGATTCAAAGAGAGTGAGATGCCAGCTCCTTTCATTCAGTCAGTAGCTTCAAACATTTCTGGTATATGAAAAACATGTTTTTCAATGGCAAAAATCAATGAATATTGTAAATGCACAAACAGTAATATCTCCACATTGCACGGTGCAATTCTGAAATTTTTAGCTTTTTCCTGTTAATCCTAGCATGATAAAGAAGATTCAAAGAGAGTGAGATGCCAGCTCCTTTCATTCAGTCAGTAGCTTCAAACATTTCTGGTATATGAAAAACATGTTTTTCAATGGCAAAAATCAATGAATATTGTAAATGCACAAACAGTAATATCTCCACATTGCAAGGTGCAATTCTGAAATTTTTTGCTTTTTCCTGTTAATCCTAGCATGATAAAGAAGATTCAAAGAGAGTGAGATGCCAGCTCCTTTCATTCAGTCAGTAGCTTCAAACATTTCTGGTATATGAAAAACATGTTTTTCAATGGCAAAAATCAATGAATATTGTAAATGCACAAACAGTAATATCTCCACATTGCAAGGTGCAATTCTGAAATTTTTTGCTTTTTCCTGCTAATCCTAGCATGATAAAGAAGATTCAAAGAGAGTGAGATGCCAGCTCCTTTCATTCAGTCAGTAGCTTCAAACATTTCTGGTATATGAAAAACATGTTTTCAATGGCAAAAATCAATGAATATTGTAAATGCACAAACAGTAATATCTCCACATTGCACGGTGCAATTCTGAAATTTTTAGCTTTTTCCTGTTAATCCTAGCATGATAAAGAAGATTCAAAGAGAGTGAGATGCCAGCTCCTTTCATTCAGTCAGTAGCTTCAAACATTTCTGGTATATGAAAAACATGTTTTTCAATGGCAAAAATCAATGAATATTGTAAATGCACAAACAGTAATATCTCCACATTGCAAGGTGCAATTCTGAAATTTTTTGCTTTTTCCTGTTAATCCTAGCATGATAAAGAAGATTCAAAGAGAGTGAGATGCCAGCTCCTTTCATTCAGTCAGTAGCTTCAAACATTTCTGGTATATGAAAAACATGTTTTTCAATGGCAAAAATCAATGAATATTGTAAATGCACAAACAGTAATATCTCCACATTGCACGGTGCAATTCTGAAATTTTTAGCTTTTTCCTGTTAATCCTAGCATGATAAAGAAGATTCAAAGAGAGTGAGATGCCAGCTCCTTTCATTCAGTCAGTAGCTTCAAACATTTCTGGTATATGAAAAACATGTTTTTCAATGGCAAAAATCAATGAATATTGTAAATGCACAAACAGTAATATCTCCACATTGCAAGGTGCAATTCTGAAATTTTTTGCTTTTTCCTGTTAATCCTAGCATGATAAAGAAGATTCAAAGAGAGTGAGATGCCAGCTCCTTTCATTCACTCAGTAGCTTCAAACATTTCTGGTATATGAAAAACATGTTTTTCAATGGCAAAAATCAATGAATATTGTAAATGCACAAACAGTAATATCTCCACATTGCAAGGTGCAATTCTGAAATTTTTTGCTTTTTCCTGCTAATCCTAGCATGATAAAGAAGATTCAAAGAGAGTGAGATGCCAGCTCCTTTCATTCAGTCAGTAGCTTCAAACATTTCTGGTATATGAAAAACATGTTTTTCAATGGCAAAAATCAATGAATATTGTAAATGCACAAACAGTAATATCTCCACATTGCAAGGTGCAATTCTGAAATTTTTTGCTTTTTCCTGCTAATCCTAGCATGATAAAGAAGATTCAAAGAGAGTGAGATGCCAGCTCCTTTCATTCAGTCAGTAGCTTCAAACATTTCTGGTATATGAAAAACATGTTTTTCAATGGCAAAAATCAATGAATATTGTAAATGCACAAACAGTAATATCTCCACATTGCAAGGTGCAATTCTGAAATTTTTTGCTTTTTCCTGCTAATCCTAGCATGATAAAGAAGATTCAAAGAGAGTGAGATGCCAGCTCCTTTCATTCAGTCAGTAGCTTCAAACATTTCTGGTATATGAAAAACATGTTTTTCAATGGCAAAAATCAATGAATATTGTAAATGCACAAACAGTAATATCTCCACATTGCACGGTGCAATTCTGAAATTTTTAGCTTTTTCCTGTTAATCCTAGCATGATAAAGAAGATTCAAAGAGAGTGAGATGCCAGCTCCTTTCATTCAGTCAGTAGCTTCAAACATTTCTGGTATATGAAAAACATGTTTTTCAATGGCAAAAATCAATGAATATTGTAAATGCACAAACAGTAATATCTCCACATTGCACGGTGCAATTCTGAAATTTTTAGCTTTTTCCTGTTAATCCTAGCATGATAAAGAAGATTCAAAGAGAGTGAGATGCCAGCTCCTTTCATTCAGTCAGTAGCTTCAAACATTTCTGGTATATGAAAAACATGTTTTTCAATGGCAAAAATCAATGAATATTGTAAATGCACAAACAGTAATATCTCCACATTGCAAGGTGCAATTCTGAAATTTTTTGCTTTTTCCTGTTAATCCTAGCATGATAAAGAAGATTCAAAGAGAGTGAGATGCCAGCTCCTTTCATTCAGTCAGTAGCTTCAAACATTTCTGGTATATGAAAAACGTTTTACAATGGCAAAAATCAATGAATATTGTAAATGCACAAACAGTAATATCTCCACATTGCACGGTGCAATTCTGAAATTTTTAGCTTTTTCCTGTTAATCCTAGCATGATAAAGAAGATTCAAAGAGAGTGAGATGCCAGCTCCTTTCATTCAGTCAGTAGCTTCAAACATTTCTGGTATATGAAAAACATGTTTTTCAATGGCAAAAATCAATGAATATTGTAAATGCACAAACAGTAATATCTCCACATTGCAAGGTGCAATTCTGAAATTTTTTGCTTTTTCCTGCTAATCCTAGCATGATAAAGAAGATTCAAAGAGAGTGAGATGCCAGCTCCTTTCATTCAGTCAGTAGCTTCAAACATTTCTGGTATATGAAAAACATGTTTTTCAATGGCAAAAATCAATGAATATTGTAAATGCACAAACAGTAATATCTCCACATTGCACGGTGCAATTCTGAAATTTTTAGCTTTTTCCTGTTAATCCTAGCATGATAAAGAAGATTCAAAGAGAGTGAGATGCCAGCTCCTTTCATTCAGTCAGTAGCTTCAAACATTTCTGGTATATGAAAAACATGTTTTTCAATGGCAAAAATCAATGAATATTGTAAATGCACAAACAGTAATATCTCCACATTGCAAGGTGCAATTCTGAAATTTTTTGCTTTTTCCTGTTAATCCTAGCATGATAAAGATTCAAAGAGAGTGAGATGCCAGCTCCTTTCATTCAGTCAGTAGCTTCAAACATTTCTGGTATATGAAAAACATGTTTTTCAATGGCAAAAATCAATGAATATTGTAAATGCACAAACAGTAATATCTCCACATTGCAAGGTGCAATTCTGAAATTTTTTGCTTTTTCCTGCTAATCCTAGCATGATAAAGAAGATTCAAAGAGAGTGAGATGCCAGCTCCTTTCATTCAGTCAGTAGCTTCAAACATTTCTGGTATATGAAAAACATGTTTTTCAATGGCAAAAATCAATGAATATTGTAAATGCACAAACAGTAATATCTCCACATTGCAAGGTGCAATTCTGAAATTTTTTGCTTTTTCCTGTTAATCCTAGCATGATAAAGAAGATTCAAAGAGAGTGAGATGCCAGCTCCTTTCATTCAGTCAGTAGCTTCAAACATTTCTGGTATATGAAAAACATGTTTTTCAATGGCAAAAATCAATGAATATTGTAAATGCACAAACAGTAATATCTCCACATTGCAAGGTGCAATTCTGAAATTTTTTGCTTTTTCCTGCTAATCCTAGCATGATAAAGAAGATTCAAAGAGAGTGAGATGCCAGCTCCTTTCATTCAGTCAGTAGCTTCAAACATTTCTGGTATATGAAAAACATGTTTTTCAATGGCAAAAATCAATGAATATTGTAAATGCACAAACAGTAATATCTCCACATTGCAAGGTGCAATTCTGAAATTTTTTGCTTTTTCCTGCTTATCCTAGCATGATAAAGAAGATTCAAAGAGTGTGAGATGCCAGCTCCTTTCATTCAGTCAGTAGCTTCAAACATTTCTGGTATATGAAAAACGTTTTTCAATGGCAAAAATCAATGAATATTGTAAATGCACAAACAGTAATATCTCCACATTGCACGGTGCAATTCTGAAATTTTTAGCTTTTTCCTGTTAATCCTAGCATGATAAAGAAGATTCAAAGAGAGTGAGATGCCAGCTCCTTTCATTCAGTCAGTAGCTTCAAACATTTCTGGTATATGAAAAACATGTTTTTCAATGGCAAAAATCAATGAATATTGTAAATGCACAAACAGTAATATCTCCACATTGCAAGGTGCAATTCTGAAATTTTTTGCTTTTTCCTGCTAATCCTAGCATGATAAAGAAGATTCAAAGAGAGTGAGATGCCAGCTCCTTTCATTCAGTCAGTAGCTTCAAACATTTCTGGTATATGAAAAACATGTTTTTCAATGGCAAAAATCAATGAATATTGTAAATGCACAAACAGTAATATCTCCACATTGCACGGTGCAATTCTGAAATTTTTAGCTTTTTCCTGTTAATCCTAGCATGATAAAGAAGATTCAAAGAGAGTGAGATGCCAGCTCCTTTCATTCAGTCAGTAGCTTCAAACATTTCTGGTATATGAAAAACATGTTTTTCAATGGCAAAAATCAATGAATATTGTAAATGCACAAACAGTAATATCTCCACATTGCACGGTGCAATTCTGAAATTTTTTGCTTTTTCCTGTTAATCCTAGCATGATAAAGAAGATTCAAAGAGAGTGAGATGCCAGCTCCTTTCATTCAGTCAGTAGCTTCAAACATTTCTGGTATATGAAAAACATGTTTTTCAATGGCAAAAATCAATGAATATTGTAAATGCACAAACAGTAATATCTCCACATTGCAAGGTGCAATTCTGAAATTTTTTGCTTTTTCCTGCTAATCCTAGCATGATAAAGAAGATTCAAAGAGAGTGAGATGCCAGCTCCTTTCATTCAGTCAGTAGCTTCAAACATTTCTGGTATATGAAAAACATGTTTTCAATGGCAAAAATCAATGAATATTGTAAATGCACAAACAGTAATATCTCCACATTGCACGGTGCAATTCTGAAATTTTTAGCTTTTTCCTGTTAATCCTAGCATGATAAAGAAGATTCAAAGAGAGTGAGATGCCAGCTCCTTTCATTCAGTCAGTAGCTTCAAACATTTCTGGTATATGAAAAACATCTTTTTCAATGGCAAAAATCAATGAATATTGTAAATGCACAAACAGTAATATCTCCACATTGCAAGGTGCAATTCTGAAATTTTTTGCTTTTTCCTGTTAATCCTAGCATGATAAAGAAGATTCAAAGAGAGTGAGATGCCAGCTCCTTTCATTCAGTCAGTAGCTTCAAACATTTCTGGTATATGAAAAACATGTTTTTCAATGGCAAAAATCAATGAATATTGTAAATGCACAAACAGTAATATCTCCACATTGCACGGTGCAATTCTGAAATTTTTAGCTTTTTCCTGTTAATCCTAGCATGATAAAGAAGATTCAAAGAGAGTGAGATGCCAGCTCCTTTCATTCAGTCAGTAGCTTCAAACATTTCTGGTATATGAAAAACATGTTTTTCAATGGCAAAAATCAATGAATATTGTAAATGCACAAACAGTAATATCTCCACATTGCAAGGTGCAATTCTGAAATTTTTTGCTTTTTCCTGTTAATCCTAGCATGATAAAGAAGATTCAAAGAGAGTGAGATGCCAGCTCCTTTCATTCAGTCAGTAGCTTCAAACATTTCTGGTATATGAAAAACATGTTTTTCAATGGCAAAAATCAATGAATATTGTAAATGCACAAACAGTAATATCTCCACATTGCAAGGTTCAATTCTGAAATTTTTTGCTTTTTCCTGCTAATCCTAGCATGATAAAGAAGATTCAAAGAGAGTGAGATGCCAGCTCCTTTCATTCAGTCAGTAGCTTCAAACATTTCTGGTATATGAAAAACATGTTTTTCAATGGCAAAAATCAATGAATATTGTAAATGCACAAACAGTAATATCTCCACATTGCAAGGTGCAATTCTGAAATTTTTTGCTTTTTCCTGCTAATCCTAGCATGATAAAGAAGATTCAAAGAGAGTGAGATGCCAGCTCCTTTCATTCAGTCAGTAGCTTCAAACATTTCTGGTATATGAAAAACATGTTTTTCAATGGCAAAAATCAATGAATATTGTAAATGCACAAACAGTAATATCTCCACATTGCAAGGTGCAATTCTGAAATTTTTTGCTTTTTCCTGCTAATCCTAGCATGATAAAGAAGATTCAAAGAGAGTGAGATGCCAGCTCCTTTCATTCAGTCAGTAGCTTCAAACATTTCTGGTATATGAAAAACATGTTTTTCAATGGCAAAAATCAATGAATATTGTAAATGCACAAACAGTAATATCTCCACATTGCACGGTGCAATTCTGAAATTTTTAGCTTTTTCCTGTTAATCCTAGCATGATAAAGAAGATTCAAAGAGAGTGAGATGCCAGCTCCTTTCATTCAGTCAGTAGCTTCAAACATTTCTGGTATATGAAAAACATGTTTTTCAATGGCAAAAATCAATGAATATTGTAAATGCACAAACAGTAATATCTCCACATTGCACGGTGCAATTCTGAAATTTTTAGCTTTTTCCTGTTAATCCTAGCATGATAAAGAAGATTCAAAGAGAGTGAGATGCCAGCTCCTTTCATTCAGTCAGTAGCTTCAAACATTTCTGGTATATGAAAAACATGTTTTTCAATGGCAAAAATCAATGAATATTGTAAATGCACAAACAGTAATATCTCCACATTGCAAGGTGCAATTCTGAAATTTTTTGCTTTTTCCTGTTAATCCTAGCATGATAAAGAAGATTCAAAGAGAGTGAGATGCCAGCTCCTTTCATTCAGTCAGTAGCTTCAAACATTTCTGGTATATGAAAAACGTTTTACAATGGCAAAAATCAATGAATATTGTAAATGCACAAACAGTAATATCTCCACATTGCACGGTGCAATTCTGAAATTTTTAGCTTTTTCCTGTTAATCCTAGCATGATAAAGAAGATTCAAAGAGAGTGAGATGCCAGCTCCTTTCATTCAGTCAGTAGCTTCAAACATTTCTGGTATATGAAAAACATGTTTTTCAATGGCAAAAATCAATGAATATTGTAAATGCACAAACAGTAATATCTCCACATTGCAAGGTGCAATTCTGAAATTTTTTGCTTTTTCCTGCTAATCCTAGCATGATAAAGAAGATTCAAAGAGAGTGAGATGCCAGCTCCTTTCATTCAGTCAGTAGCTTCAAACATTTCTGGTATATGAAAAACATGTTTTTCAATGGCAAAAATCAATGAATATTGTAAATGCACAAACAGTAATATCTCCACATTGCACGGTGCAATTCTGAAATTTTTAGCTTTTTCCTGTTAATCCTAGCATGATAAAGAAGATTCAAAGAGAGTGAGATGCCAGCTCCTTTCATTCAGTCAGTAGCTTCAAACATTTCTGGTATATGAAAAACATGTTTTTCAATGGCAAAAATCAATGAATATTGTAAATGCACAAACAGTAATATCTCCACATTGCAAGGTGCAATTCTGAAATTTTTTGCTTTTTCCTGTTAATCCTAGCATGATAAAGATTCAAAGAGAGTGAGATGCCAGCTCCTTTCATTCAGTCAGTAGCTTCAAACATTTCTGGTATATGAAAAACATGTTTTTCAATGGCAAAAATCAATGAATATTGTAAATGCACAAACAGTAATATCTCCACATTGCAAGGTGCAATTCTGAAATTTTTTGCTTTTTCCTGCTAATCCTAGCATGATAAAGAAGATTCAAAGAGAGTGAGATGCCAGCTCCTTTCATTCAGTCAGTAGCTTCAAACATTTCTGGTATATGAAAAACATGTTTTTCAATGGCAAAAATCAATGAATATTGTAAATGCACAAACAGTAATATCTCCACATTGCACGGTGCAATTCTGAAATTTTTAGCTTTTTCCTGTTAATCCTAGCATGATAAAGAAGATTCAAAGAGAGTGAGATGCCAGCTCCTTTCATTCAGTCAGTAGCTTCAAACATTTCTGGTATATGAAAAACATGTTTTTCAATGGCAAAAATCAATGAATATTGTAAATGCACAAACAGTAATATCTCCACATTGCACGGTGCAATTCTGAAATTTTTAGCTTTTTCCTGTTAATCCTAGCATGATAAAGAAGATTCAAAGAGAGTGAGATGCCAGCTCCTTTCATTCAGTCAGTAGCTTCAAACATTTCTGGTATATGAAAAACATGTTTTTCAATGGCAAAAATCAATGAATATTGTAAATGCACAAACAGTAATATCTCCACATTGCAAGGTGCAATTCTGAAATTTTTTGCTTTTTCCTGTTAATCCTAGCATGATAAAGAAGATTCAAAGAGAGTGAGATGCCAGCTCCTTTCATTCAGTCAGTAGCTTCAAACATTTCTGGTATATGAAAAACGTTTTACAATGGCAAAAATCAATGAATATTGTAAATGCACAAACAGTAATATCTCCACATTGCAAGGTGCAATTCTGAAATTTTTTGCTTTTTCCTGTTAATCCTAGCATGATAAAGAAGATTCAAAGAGAGTGAGATGCCAGCTCCTTTCATTCAGTCAGTAGCTTCAAACATTTCTGGTATATGAAAAACGTTTTACAATGGCAAAAATCAATGAATATTGTAAATGCACAAACAGTAATATCTCCACATTGCACGGTGCAATTCTGAAATTTTTAGCTTTTTCCTGTTAATCCTAGCATGATAAAGAAGATTCAAAGAGAGTGAGATGCCAGCTCCTTTCATTCAGTCAGTAGCTTCAAACATTTCTGGTATATGAAAAACATGTTTTTCAATGGCAAAAATCAATGAATATTGTAAATGCACAAACAGTAATATCTCCACATTGCAAGGTGCAATTCTGAAATTTTTTGCTTTTTCCTGTTAATCCTAGCATGATAAAGAAGATTCAAAGAGAGTGAGATGCCAGCTCCTTTCATTCAGTCAGTAGCTTCAAACATTTCTGGTATATGAAAAACATGTTTTTCAATGGCAAAAATCAATGAATATTGTAAATGCACAAACAGTAATATCTCCACATTGCAAGGTGCAATTCTGAAATTTTTTGCTTTTTCCTGCTAATCCTAGCATGATAAAGAAGATTCAAAGAGAGTGAGATGCCAGCTCCTTTCATTCAGTCAGTAGCTTCAAACATTTCTGGTATATGAAAAACATGTTTTTCAATGGCAAAAATCAATGAATATTGTAAATGCACAAACAGTAATATCTCCACATTGCAAGGTGCAATTCTGAAATTTTTTGCTTTTTCCTGCTTATCCTAGCATGATAAAGAAGATTCAAAGAGTGTGAGATGCCAGCTCCTTTCATTCAGTCAGTAGCTTCAAACATTTCTGGTATATGAAAAACGTTTTTCAATGGCAAAAATCAATGAATATTGTAAATGCACAAACAGTAATATCTCCACATTGCACGGTGCAATTCTGAAATTTTTAGCTTTTTCCTGTTAATCCTAGCATGATAAAGAAGATTCAAAGAGAGTGAGATGCCAGCTCCTTTCATTCAGTCAGTAGCTTCAAACATTTCTGGTATATGAAAAACATGTTTTTCAATGGCAAAAATCAATGAATATTGTAAATGCACAAACAGTAATATCTCCACATTGCAAGGTGCAATTCTGAAATTTTTTGCTTTTTCCTGCTAATCCTAGCATGATAAGGAAGATTCAAAGAGAGTGAGATGCCAGCTCCTTTCATTCAGTCAGTAGCTTCAAACATTTCTGGTATATGAAAAACATGTTTTTCAATGGCAAAAATCAATGAATATTGTAAATGCACAAACAGTAATATCTCCACATTGCACGGTGCAATTCTGAAATTTTTAGCTTTTTCCTGTTAATCCTAGCATGATAAAGAAGATTCAAAGAGAGTGAGATGCCAGCTCCTTTCATTCAGTCAGTAGCTTCAAACATTTCTGGTATATGAAAAACATGTTTTTCAATGGCAAAAATCAATGAATATTGTAAATGCACAAACAGTAATATCTCCACATTGCAAGGTGCAATTCTGAAATTTTTTGCTTTTTCCTGTTAATCCTAGCATGATAAAGAAGATTCAAAGAGAGTGAGATGCCAGCTCCTTTCATTCAGTCAGTAGCTTCAAACATTTCTGGTATATGAAAAACATGTTTTTCAATGGCAAAAATCAATGAATATTGTAAATGCACAAACAGTAATATCTCCACATTGCAAGGTGCAATTCTGAAATTTTTTGCTTTTTCCTGCTAATCCTAGCATGATAAAGAAGATTCAAAGAGAGTGAGATGCCAGCTCCTTTCATTCAGTCAGTAGCTTCAAACATTTCTGGTATATGAAAAACATGTTTTCAATGGCAAAAATCAATGAATATTGTAAATGCACAAACAGTAATATCTCCACATTGCACGGTGCAATTCTGAAATTTTTAGCTTTTTCCTGTTAATCCTAGCATGATAAAGAAGATTCAAAGAGAGTGAGATGGGGGGAGTGGCCTGAGCACAGGACGAGATGGCAGCTTGATCCTGAGCTCCCTGAGGGCTTCGCTTTAAAGCTACTTTTTAAGCAACAAAAAGAAGATTTTTTTTCAAAATTCTTATATATTTGGACTTCCTATCATTCAGGGATCATTTTGACACCAAAGAATCCCTGCTAACCCCATCAACCCTGGAGATGTTTTGTGCTCAGACATTTGGGTGAGGCTCAGAATCCACCATTGAAGTGACTCTGTAACGTGGCCCTACAGGATTGTGGACCCATTTATGCCCTTCTACCTCCGGACCCAGGATTACATCGTTTTATACCGGACTTAAGGACTATCAGCAGGCTTTATATGCAGCTGCGGTAAGTCCTGGTGAGCATTCCAGTCCTTGAGGCTGTGACGTGCCCCTTTAAGCTCACAGATCGGTGGGGGCACATATTTCTCTCACTTCATTTAACTGAACATTATATACTGGGCCCTCTGACTGTTGTCAGAGCTTATTTTTAATCCACGGGGTGGCACATTTTGGTTCTGGTTCTGACACCCAGGCGATCACTGGCGGCCCTTTTCTTGATTCCAGTCACTCTGCGGCCCTTTTCTTGTTTCCAGTCGCTCAGCAGCGCTGCTTTGAAGTGACTGGAATAGCAGTAAAGGTCTGCTCTGCTCCGCCTTTTACTTTGGGAGCGGGACCCTACAGCAGTTTCAGCTGTTCTTTCAACGGATCCAAGAAAGAAAAGAGAAGAGGGGACTGAGACCGGGACACCGGCGACAGCTTGGAAATCCCTGCCCTGCAATCAACTATCGTTACTTCACGGAGGTCGGGACCGGACCCGCAGGACCTTACTCCATAAAGAAGAGGCGCTGCCACCTCCGGACCAAAGATTCCCAACCCCACTGGTCCCCGTGGATAAGACCCCTGCTGCCGACAAGGGACCGTGAGCCTAGCCTAGCCTGTACGACGCGGAGTTCAGGAGACTGAGACGGAGCGGGACTGCATACTGATTACTTCTGTACAGGTCAGATAAGCCCTGGCTGAAGCCGGGGCTTTTATCGGGTTTCTGGGGGTCTGTTGCCGTGGTTCTGGGGCTGCTCCGGTGGTAACGGTGTCCCCTGGTGTCCCTGTGAAGCTGCTGCGTCCCTTTCCCCCCCCTCGGCTCACTGCCACCGCTGCTGTCTGCACCCGGCTCTCTCCTCTCCTTTGCGGCTGTTACCTGCGCTCCGGGCTGTTCACATAGTAGCGGTCCCCCCTCCTCTGTTCAGGAGCCGGCATACCAAGCTTCCCTCTGATTACAGGCACCGCTGGTATATATAGCAGGTGTCCCCACGTCCCCAGGGCTTATACAGTGGCGGCGGTATCCCCCCTCCCTCTGATAAGGGGCCGCTCCGTTCCTTCTGCTCCCAGCTGGTGAGCGCCGCTGGTGCCTGAGGTCCGCTCCGTCTTTCCCCGTTGTGCCGCTCTGCTGATAGTGCCCCTCAGGTATCTGGACCCTGCTGACCTTTGTGACTGCCTCCCCCTCCTGTGGTAGCGCTGCTGAGCCTTGAACTTGCCTTTGGTCCCTTGCTGCAGCAGCACCGCTGCCCTCCACTGTCTCATACTCACAATCAGCTGATATTCTTTAAATCTCCCGCCCCCTGCAGCGGCGTAGCTCAGCACTGCTGTCCATGGTGCTGATCAAATTCTCCTGCCCTCTGCTGGCGTCGCTCTGCACTGCTGTCCATGGTGCTGATTTGAACTGCTGTCCATGGTGCTGATTTCAGTCAAACTCTCCTGCCCCTGCTATAGCATCGCTCTGTACTGCTGTCCATGGTGCTGATTTTACATTAGTTAATTCTCCTGCCTCCTGCTGCAACATCGCTTTGCACTGCTGTCCATGGTGCTGATTTTATATCAGTACTGATACAGAGGTCCATTAAACACCAAACTTTGTACAATCATTTTAATTGTGAGACTTGACTTTGAGGGAGGTGGGGGATAGGAGGAATTGCTTCTGCCTCCATATATATATACTGTGACTTCGCTACCTGATATACATATAACAGTTGGTGCCCATGGAACTCTACAGATCTGCAAGTTTCCACAATAATTAGTTTTCTGTTAAGAACTATATGTGCCTTTTATTTTTATCCCTCAGGTCAAGTTTACTATTTTTCTTGATATTTTTGATTGTGATTTACATTTAAAGGATTGCATTCTAGGGGGTACATAATTCTGCAGTCTTTAAGGGTATTGATTGCCTCTTATTGGAATGATATTTGTTTAATGCTAATTTCTTCCAGTCATTGTTCCTAATCATTTTGCTACTCTAAAGTCTTCTGTCCACTCTCTAGGTTAAATATTTCCATTGTCTTTTTGGTGTTTTCCTTATATATACATTTAGGACTTATTTTCTTTTTTTTTTTTTTTTTACAATGGCGGCTAACAAAAAAAATACCCAAAAGTCTTTGGAAGCCCCCCTTAAAACTAGTGCGGTAAGAGCGAAGTCCTCTCAACGCTCTTCTTTTTCAAATCCCTCAGAAGATACTGTCAATACTATTAGTCCACTTAAGTCCAGATCACCTCATAGAAATCCTGACGACAGACAGAGTTTTAAAGTAAGCTCTCCCACCAAAGACTCTGCTAAAAGTCTATTTTCTCCAAAACCACAGAGAATCCCTGTCGCTAAACCTGCCTCTTCTACAGTAATTAAGGAAAGAAAAGTAGAAGAGATGGATGTTTCCATCTCTTCAAAGAGAAGGGACCCAGGAGACTGGAGCAACAAATATTCTTCATTGGCTCCGAGTTCGGAGGAGGAATCCTCGGACCCGTCTCCTAATCCTAGTCCAGATAAGAGACGCCCTAAAAAAGACTTTTCCCCTTCACCCTCCGATTTTACGCCTAATGTCCCGGTCAAAATGACCATTTCTCAAGATTTGGGAAATACCGACCTTGGTTCATATCTGGACAATCTTTTAAAGACGATTGACAGAAATATGAAACTGGGCTTCGAGAAACAAGTTGACACCATGAAAACTACTTTGGAAGCGTTTGGGGTTAAATTGGAAGAAAACACTAAAAGGCTCGAAACGGTGGAGGGAAAGGTAGAGTCTGTCTCTTCTGACAATCTAGAAATTAAAACAGAGCTTAAGAGACTCAGATTAAAAGTGGCGGATTTGGAGGATAGAAGCAGGAGAAATAATTTGAAAATTAGAGGCGTATCTGAGAATATATCTCCTTCAGATATCTCGACCTATGTCAAAGACTTACTTCACCAGACAATCCCATCCCTTTCTGAGCAGGATCTTATCATTGATAGGGCACACCGCTTATTTCGTCCGACCTCCATCTCCTCGGATCTCCCTAGAGATGTAATAGTTAGGTTACATTTTTTCTCGACCAAAGAGAGAATTTTGAAATATATCAGGGAAAACAGGACTTTTCCTGAGCCTTTCTCACACCTAAAAATCTTTTCAGATTTTTCCAAAGAAACCATGGACGCAAGAAGGTCATACAAATTGACCACAGATAGACTGAGAGGTATGAATATCCCGTATAGGTGGGGCTTTCCAGTTAAGTTGCTGATTTTCTTTAACGGGAAAACATTTACTCTTACAGATCCTGATGAAGGCCCTAAATTTTTTGACTTTATAAGGGACATTCCCCACAAAGCTGCAAAGATACCCCACCGTTGAAATGTGAAACACTACTCTTTCGGGAGCCCTTTTATTAAAAATAAACTTACTCACCACCTCACCTAATATGTCATACTAGATTTTTCATTCTTCTTTATATTTAGCCTTCGAGGCTTGTCCACATTATTTTTCCCCCCCAATCTGAGGGAGAACCTTTACGGTGAAGGTTCCCTCAGGAGATTTTTTGATTCGTTTTTTCTTTTTTCTTTGAATATTTGGTTATTGTTATTACTATCTTTGAGTTAATAGTGAGATAGTGTATTCCAGCTTTGATTGTTGATTGATTTATTTTTTGGGAATTTGTTGGACCAACTGACCCCTATCCTTTTGGCTTATTCTGATCGCTAATTTACCTATGCCCATTAAGATCATCACTTACAATGTAAGAGGCCTAAACAGTCCCAATAAGAGATTCTCCCTTTGGAAGGAATTGGGTCATCTTGGTGCTGATGTTGCGTGTCTTCAGGAGACAAGGTTTGCCGAGGGGAAACATCCTACCTTCACCCACAAGCGCTACCCTCATATATTTGAATCCACTAGCGACCGGAAAAAAGCCGGTGTAGCTACAGTGATCAAAGACTCGGTCCCATTTGAGTTTTTGGATCAGCATAAAGATCCCAATGGAAGGTTTCATATATTGCTCTGTAAACTAAATAATCATGAGTGCACTGTTGTTAACCTATATGCCCCAAATAAAAAGCAAATACCCTTTTTGAACAAGGTTTTTAGAAAGGTTGAAGAGGTTAGGAGAGGCGAATTGATTTTTTTGGGAGATTTCAACATGGTTCCGGATGGGCATATGGACTCTTCCTCCCCCAGCCGCCACTTATACCCGACGCTAAATAACTGGCTCTATAAAAATGAACTATTTGACACATTTAGATGTCTGCAAACTACATCCAAAGAATTCTCACACTTTTCGGATGCACACCAAACGGCCTCTAGAATTGACTTAATAGTAACTGACGTCTTTTCTTTACCCAAATTCTCTAACGTATCTATAGGCCTCAGGTCGCTATCAGATCATGCCCCTACGTCATGTGAAATTCACATTGGTCCTCTTATTAAAAATGGTTTTCTTTGGAAATGTAGATCTTCACTTATTCATAACCCCAAGAACAAAAAAATTATTGAAAAAGCTATTTCTGATTATTTTAAGGAAAATGATACCCCAGATTTATCTAATCCCTTCTCCAGCTGGTGTGCTCACAAGGCCGTCCTTCGTGGTGTACTAATGCAGATATCCTCATCTGAAAAAAAAGAAAAAAGAACAAAAATAAATTCTCTTCAAAAACTGATTAGGGAAAAAGAACTAGAGCAAATTAATCTTCCTTCCCCTTCCCTAATAATTCAAAAGGAACTGTCAAATTTAAGGGTAGAGCTAAAATCAGAAATTTCTTCTTCCTATGATGCGATTATTCGGAAATCAAAATTTAATTACTATGCGGCTCTAAATAAACCTACCCGCTTTATGGCCCGCCTAGTTAAATGTAAAAGAGCAATTAATAGAATAGATAAAATAAAGAATGATAGTGGAATAACGTTTTGTCACCCTAAAGATATAGTGAACCAGTTTGCAGACTTTTACAAAAAACTCTATAATATCAAGACTGACCCTCTAATTCCCCATCCTCACCCAGACGCAATCAACAAATTTCTATCCTCCATTAACCTACCGAAATTGAGCCCTCTGGATCACGAGTCATTGAACAAGCCTTTTTCTAACCTTGAAATTATTAACACAATAAAGCAACTTAAAGCTTTCAAGGCCCCGGGTCCAGATGGGTTCATTAATGAGTATTATAAAACTTTTTGCGACCTACTTTCTCTCCCTCTTACGAAAATTTTCAATCATGCTTCCTCAATAAGCTCCTTCCCCTCAGAAATGCTGGAAGCTACCATTACCTTAATACCCAAGTCTAAAGAAGAGAGAGATAATGTTAAAAATTATAGGCCCATTTCGCTAATTAATACTGACATTAAGATATATTCGAAAATTCTGGCCAATCGTTTATCGACTATTCTCCCATCTCTCATCAACGACGATCAAATTGGCTTCGTTGGTGGGAGACAAGCAACTGATGGCTCTAGAAGACTCTTGAATATTATTAAGGTTATCAATACGGCGAAACTCCCAACTTCATTGCTTGCCCTAGATGCTGAAAAAGCTTTCGACAGGCTAAATTGGCTATACCTTAAATTGACCCTTATTAAATTTGGTTTTGACAACAATTTTCTCTCTTCAATTATGGCCCTTTATTCTAACCCCCAAGCAAAAATCTATGTTAACAATTATCTCTCAAACCCAATCCCTATTACAAATGGTACTAGACAGGGTTGCCCGCTTTCCCCTCTTCTCTTTGTCCTGGCTATGGAGCCTCTTGCTCAGAGGATCAGAGAAAATACTGACATCAGAGGGATATCTACCCCATCTCGAGAATTTAAAATTGGCCTCTTTGCAGATGATGTTATGCTTTCCCTGCTGGACCCAATAAATTCAGTTGCGGAGGTTTCGAAGGTTCTAGAAATATTCTCTCAGATTTCTTATTTTAAGATCAATAATGAGAAGTCTAAACTTTTAAACATTAATCTGGACCGTCAGACGAGAGAGGTTTTACACTCGAGATTTTCCTTTGGTGTGGCTAAACGCAATCTGATTTATTTGGGGATCAGTATTGGTAAAAATATTAACTCAACAATCTCTGACAATCTGGTTCTGATTGATGACATCGTCCGAGGAGATTTGATGGACTTTATAAAGAGAGATTTGTCGTGGTGGGGTAGAGTCCTCTCTATCAAGATGTTTGTTCTTCCCAAAATTTTATATTTTTTCCGCAACCTTCCTTTAGCTATTTCCCACATCTTTGTTCAAAAAATCCAAAATCAGATTAATTCTTATGTCTGGGATAATAAACGTGCGAGGATATCTGCAGATATATTGTACAAGAATAAAAGTAACGGAGGTCTGAGCCACCCTAATATTTCCGCTTATTATTTGGCAAACCTTATCAAACAGAGCAGTAATTGGTTTAATTCTGACAGTCCCCCAGCTTGGATGATTCTAGAGACTTTCTTAAATAATGGCTCCTCTCCTCGTGATTTGTTACTTAGGCATCTCTTTAAACAGTGCACTCATGATTCTTCCCACCCTATTTTCCAGGCGATTATTGACGCTTGGAAAAAAATCGCTAAAAGAAAGAAAAAGAGCTCCTTGAAAGATTCTGATATGGTTAAGCTTTCTCTTGTCAAAAATTTCCCAATTGGTTTTGTTGCTGATCTATATAACTCTTCCATTCCAGATCAATGGGACAATAAAGGGTTGAGAAAAATTGGAGACCTGTATGAAGCTTCTGTTTTTATTCCTTTCCAAACTCTTAAAAAAAGATTCAACTTACCCTCTTCTGATTTCTTTTTATATTCTCATTTAAAAAACATAATTCTGGAATTCATTTCTGGCAAACTTATCATTTCTGAAACCTCGGTGAACCTGTTAAGCAACCCATCCCATAAAATTTTTTGGAGCCTGAGACACATATATAACAGTTTCAATAATGACCTTTCTTTTCAAAAACACCTTTACATGATAAGATGGGAAAAAGACCTAAAACTCAATTTCCAATCCGACCAATGGGAGAATGCTGTTCTTTTTTCCCAAGCCTCTAATATATCTATGCCCTTACAAGAGGCCTACTTCAAAATTCTAACCAGATGGTATTACACTCCAATCAGGCTACATCATATAAAGCCCAGCAACTCTCCCCTTTGTTGGAGGGAGTGCGGCCTTAGGGGAGATCTTTTACATCTCTTTTGGAGCTGCACGAAAATCCGTAATCTATGGGCTCAGATCTCTTCTTTGGTTGATGATCTTTTAGGTAGACCATTAGTATTGACCCCTCAAAGGGCTTTACTATCCTTGGATCTTGAATCATGCAAGTCATTTGAAAGATCTCTGGTGATTCATTTATTTTCAGTTTGTAAGAACGCATTGGCTTTTTATTGGAGAAAGTCACACGTCCCCACTCTGGAGGACTTAGTTGATAAGATGAATCTTCACAGAATATTTGAACTCAGATTTGCCCTTATCAACAATAACTTAATTAAATTCTCTAGGAAGTGGGATATTTGGTCCACTAGGTTCCCTCAACCTTCTTATAATGCTGGAACATCTCAATGTGTGTCATGTTTAGCTCATTAATATGTCTAATTTGCTATTGATAGTAATGTGTGCTTAAATTGTTCAAGTTTATGTACTATCGTATATATTTTTTGACGAACAAATTTCTCCCATCTTTCCTGTTTATCCATTCCTGTTTATACCTTTTTCCCTTCCCCTTCCCTCAGAATTTTCCCTTTACTACGAACATTCTTTTGTCATTACTTTTATGCTACGATTGTTATTCCCCTGTTAAATTGGTTTTTAAAAATAAAAAAAATATGGTAAAACAAAGAGAGTGAGATGCCAGCTCCTTTCATTCAGTCAGTAGCTTCAAACATTTCTGGTATATGAAAAACATGTTTTTCAATGGCAAAAATCAATGAATATTGTAAATGCACAAACAGTAATATCTCCACATTGCAAGGTGCAATTCTGAAATTTTTTGCTTTTTCCTGTTAATCCTAGCATGATAAAGAAGATTCAAAGAGAGTGAGATGCCAGCTCCTTTCATTCAGTCAGTAGCTTCAAACATTTCTGGTATATGAAAAACATGTTTTTCAATGGCAAAAATCAATGAATATTGTAAATGCACAAACAGTAATATCTCCACATTGCACGGTGCAATTCTGAAATTTTTAGCTTTTTCCTGTTAATCCTAGCATGATAAAGAAGATTCAAAGAGAGTGAGATGCCAGCTCCTTTCATTCAGTCAGTAGCTTCAAACATTTCTGGTATATGAAAAACATGTTTTTCAATGGCAAAAATCAATGAATATTGTAAATGCACAAACAGTAATATCTCCACATTGCAAGGTGCAATTCTGAAATTTTTTGCTTTTTCCTGTTAATCCTAGCATGATAAAGAAGATTCAAAGAGAGTGAGATGCCAGCTCCTTTCATTCAGTCAGTAGCTTCAAACATTTCTGGTATATGAAAAACATGTTTTTCAATGGCAAAAATCAATGAATATTGTAAATGCACAAACAGTAATATCTCCACATTGCAAGGTGCAATTCTGAAATTTTTTGCTTTTTCCTGCTAATCCTAGCATGATAAAGAAGATTCAAAGAGAGTGAGATGCCAGCTCCTTTCATTCAGTCAGTAGCTTCAAACATTTCTGGTATATGAAAAACATGTTTTTCAATGGCAAAAATCAATGAATATTGTAAATGCACAAACAGTAATATC
This sequence comes from Phyllobates terribilis, assembly GCF_046119375.1. Classification (NCBI taxonomy): domain Eukaryota; kingdom Metazoa; phylum Chordata; class Amphibia; order Anura; family Dendrobatidae; genus Phyllobates; species Phyllobates terribilis. The sequence continues at coordinate 43,475 of NW_027366793.1, read as the reverse complement.
TCCACATTGCAAGGTGCAATTCTGAAATTTTTTGCTTTTTCCTGCTAATCCTAGCATGATAAAGAAGATTCAAAGAGAGTGAGATGCCAGCTCCTTTCATTCAGTCAGTAGCTTCAAACATTTCTGGTATATGAAAAACATGTTTTTCAATGGCAAAAATCAATGAATATTGTAAATGCACAAACAGTAATATCTCCACATTGCAAGGTGCAATTCTGAAATTTTTTGCTTTTTCCTGCTAATCCTAGCATGATAAAGAAGATTCAAAGAGAGTGAGATGCCAGCTCCTTTCATTCAGTCAGTAGCTTCAAACATTTCTGGTATATGAAAAACATGTTTTTCAATGGCAAAAATCAATGAATATTGTAAATGCACAAACAGTAATATCTCCACATTGCACGGTGCAATTCTGAAATTTTTAGCTTTTTCCTGTTAATCCTAGCATGATAAAGAAGATTCAAAGAGAGTGAGATGCCAGCTCCTTTCATTCAGTCAGTAGCTTCAAACATTTCTGGTATATGAAAAACATGTTTTTCAATGGCAAAAATCAATGAATATTGTAAATGCACAAACAGTAATATCTCCACATTGCACGGTGCAATTCTGAAATTTTTAGCTTTTTCCTGTTAATCCTAGCATGATAAAGAAGATTCAAAGAGAGTGAGATGCCAGCTCCTTTCATTCAGTCAGTAGCTTCAAACATTTCTGGTATATGAAAAACATGTTTTTCAATGGCAAAAATCAATGAATATTGTAAATGCACAAACAGTAATATCTCCACATTGCAAGGTGCAATTCTGAAATTTTTTGCTTTTTCCTGTTAATCCTAGCATGATAAAGAAGATTCAAAGAGAGTGAGATGCCAGCTCCTTTCATTCAGTCAGTAGCTTCAAACATTTCTGGTATATGAAAAACGTTTTACAATGGCAAAAATCAATGAATATTGTAAATGCACAAACAGTAATATCTCCACATTGCACGGTGCAATTCTGAAATTTTTAGCTTTTTCCTGTTAATCCTAGCATGATAAAGAAGATTCAAAGAGAGTGAGATGCCAGCTCCTTTCATTCAGTCAGTAGCTTCAAACATTTCTGGTATATGAAAAACATGTTTTTCAATGGCAAAAATCAATGAATATTGTAAATGCACAAACAGTAATATCTCCACATTGCAAGGTGCAATTCTGAAATTTTTTGCTTTTTCCTGCTAATCCTAGCATGATAAAGAAGATTCAAAGAGAGTGAGATGCCAGCTCCTTTCATTCAGTCAGTAGCTTCAAACATTTCTGGTATATGAAAAACATGTTTTTCAATGGCAAAAATCAATGAATATTGTAAATGCACAAACAGTAATATCTCCACATTGCACGGTGCAATTCTGAAATTTTTAGCTTTTTCCTGTTAATCCTAGCATGATAAAGAAGATTCAAAGAGAGTGAGATGCCAGCTCCTTTCATTCAGTCAGTAGCTTCAAACATTTCTGGTATATGAAAAACATGTTTTTCAATGGCAAAAATCAATGAATATTGTAAATGCACAAACAGTAATATCTCCACATTGCAAGGTGCAATTCTGAAATTTTTTGCTTTTTCCTGTTAATCCTAGCATGATAAAGATTCAAAGAGAGTGAGATGCCAGCTCCTTTCATACAGTCAGTAGCTTCAAACATTTCTGGTATATGAAAAACATGTTTTTCAATGGCAAAAATCAATGAATATTGTAAATGCACAAACAGTAATATCTCCACATTGCAAGGTGCAATTCTGAAATTTTTTGCTTTTTCCTGCTAATCCTAGCATGATAAAGAAGATTCAAAGAGAGTGAGATGCCAGCTCCTTTCATTCAGTCAGTAGCTTCAAACATTTCTGGTATATGAAAAACATGTTTTCAATGGCAAAAATCAATGAATATTGTAAATGCACAAACAGTAATATCTCCACATTGCACGGTGCAATTCTGAAATTTTTAGCTTTTTCCTGTTAATCCTAGCATGATAAAGAAGATTCAAAGAGAGTGAGATGCCAGCTCCTTTCATTCAGTCAGTAGCTTCAAACATTTCTGGTATATGAAAAACATGTTTTTCAATGGCAAAAATCAATGAATATTGTAAATGCACAAACAGTAATATCTCCACATTGCAAGGTGCAATTCTGAAATTTTTTGCTTTTTCCTGTTAATCCTAGCATGATAAAGAAGATTCAAAGAGAGTGAGATGCCAGCTCCTTTCATTCAGTCAGTAGCTTCAAACATTTCTGGTATATGAAAAACATGTTTTTCAATGGCAAAAATCAATGAATATTGTAAATGCACAAACAGTAATATCTCCACATTGCACGGTGCAATTCTGAAATTTTTAGCTTTTTCCTGTTAATCCTAGCATGATAAAGAAGATTCAAAGAGAGTGAGATGCCAGCTCCTTTCATTCAGTCAGTAGCTTCAAACATTTCTGGTATATGAAAAACATGTTTTTCAATGGCAAAAATCAATGAATATTGTAAATGCACAAACAGTAATATCTCCACATTGCAAGGTGCAATTCTGAAATTTTTTGCTTTTTCCTGTTAATCCTAGCATGATAAAGAAGATTCAAAGAGAGTGAGATGCCAGCTCCTTTCATTCAGTCAGTAGCTTCAAACATTTCTGGTATATGAAAAACATGTTTTTCAATGGCAAAAATCAATGAATATTGTAAATGCACAAACAGTAATATCTCCACATTGCAAGGTGCAATTCTGAAATTTTTTGCTTTTTCCTGCTAATCCTAGCATGATAAAGAAGATTCAAAGAGAGTGAGATGCCAGCTCCTTTCATTCAGTCAGTAGCTTCAAACATTTCTGGTATATGAAAAACATGTTTTTCAATGGCAAAAATCAATGAATATTGTAAATGCACAAACAGTAATATCTCCACATTGCAAGGTGCAATTCTGAAATTTTTTGCTTTTTCCTGCTAATCCTAGCATGATAAAGAAGATTCAAAGAGAGTGAGATGCCAGCTCCTTTCATTCAGTCAGTAGCTTCAAACATTTCTGGTATATGAAAAACATGTTTTTCAATGGCAAAAATCAATGAATATTGTAAATGCACAAACAGTAATATCTCCACATTGCAAGGTGCAATTCTGAAATTTTTTGCTTTTTCCTGCTAATCCTAGCATGATAAAGAAGATTCAAAGAGAGTGAGATGCCAGCTCCTTTCATTCAGTCAGTAGCTTCAAACATTTCTGGTATATGAAAAACATGTTTTTCAATGGCAAAAATCAATGAATATTGTAAATGCACAAACAGTAATATCTCCACATTGCACGGTGCAATTCTGAAATTTTTAGCTTTTTCCTGTTAATCCTAGCATGATAAAGAAGATTCAAAGAGAGTGAGATGCCAGCTCCTTTCATTCAGTCAGTAGCTTCAAACATTTCTGGTATATGAAAAACATGTTTTTCAATGGCAAAAATCAATGAATATTGTAAATGCACAAACAGTAATATCTCCACATTGCAAGGTGCAATTCTGAAATTTTTTGCTTTTTCCTGTTAATCCTAGCATGATAAAGAAGATTCAAAGAGAGTGAGATGCCAGCTCCTTTCATTCAGTCAGTAGCTTCAAACATTTCTGGTATATGAAAAACATGTTTTTCAATGGCAAAAATCAATGAATATTGTAAATGCACAAACAGTAATATCTCCACATTGCAAGGTGCAATTCTGAAATTTTTTGCTTTTTCCTGCTAATCCTAGCATGATAAAGAAGATTCAAAGAGAGTGAGATGCCAGCTCCTTTCATTCAGTCAGTAGCTTCAAACATTTCTGGTATATGAAAAACATGTTTTTCAATGGCAAAAATCAATGAATATTGTAAATGCACAAACAGTAATATCTCCACATTGCAAGGTGCAATTCTGAAATTTTTTGCTTTTTCCTGCTAATCCTAGCATGATAAAGAAGATTCAAAGAGAGTGAGATGCCAGCTCCTTTCATTCAGTCAGTAGCTTCAAACATTTCTGGTATATGAAAAACATGTTTTTCAATGGCAAAAATCAATGAATATTGTAAATGCACAAACAGTAATATCTCCACATTGCACGGTGCAATTCTGAAATTTTTAGCTTTTTCCTGTTAATCCTAGCATGATAAAGAAGATTCAAAGAGAGTGAGATGCCAGCTCCTTTCATTCAGTCAGTAGCTTCAAACATTTCTGGTATATGAAAAACATGTTTTTCAATGGCAAAAATCAATGAATATTGTAAATGCACAAACAGTAATATCTCCACATTGCACGGTGCAATTCTGAAATTTTTAGCTTTTTCCTGTTAATCCTAGCATGATAAAGAAGATTCAAAGAGAGTGAGATGCCAGCTCCTTTCATTCAGTCAGTAGCTTCAAACATTTCTGGTATATGAAAAACATGTTTTTCAATGGCAAAAATCAATGAATATTGTAAATGCACAAACAGTAATATCTCCACATTGCAAGGTGCAATTCTGAAATTTTTTGCTTTTTCCTGTTAATCCTAGCATGATAAAGAAGATTCAAAGAGAGTGAGATGCCAGCTCCTTTCATTCAGTCAGTAGCTTCAAACATTTCTGGTATATGAAAAACGTTTTACAATGGCAAAAATCAATGAATATTGTAAATGCACAAACAGTAATATCTCCACATTGCACGGTGCAATTCTGAAATTTTTAGCTTTTTCCTGTTAATCCTAGCATGATAAAGAAGATTCAAAGAGAGTGAGATGCCAGCTCCTTTCATTCAGTCAGTAGCTTCAAACATTTCTGGTATATGAAAAACATGTTTTTCAATGGCAAAAATCAATGAATATTGTAAATGCACAAACAGTAATATCTCCACATTGCAAGGTGCAATTCTGAAATTTTTTGCTTTTTCCTGCTAATCCTAGCATGATAAAGAAGATTCAAAGAGAGTGAGATGCCAGCTCCTTTCATTCAGTCAGTAGCTTCAAACATTTCTGGTATATGAAAAACATGTTTTTCAATGGCAAAAATCAATGAATATTGTAAATGCACAAACAGTAATATCTCCACATTGCACGGTGCAATTCTGAAATTTTTAGCTTTTTCCTGTTAATCCTAGCATGATAAAGAAGATTCAAAGAGAGTGAGATGCCAGCTCCTTTCATTCAGTCAGTAGCTTCAAACATTTCTGGTATATGAAAAACATGTTTTTCAATGGCAAAAATCAATGAATATTGTAAATGCACAAACAGTAATATCTCCACATTGCAAGGTGCAATTCTGAAATTTTTTGCTTTTTCCTGTTAATCCTAGCATGATAAAGATTCAAAGAGAGTGAGATGCCAGCTCCTTTCATTCAGTCAGTAGCTTCAAACATTTCTGGTATATGAAAAACATGTTTTTCAATGGCAAAAATCAATGAATATTGTAAATGCACAAACAGTAATATCTCCACATTGCAAGGTGCAATTCTGAAATTTTTTGCTTTTTCCTGCTAATCCTAGCATGATAAAGAAGATTCAAAGAGAGTGAGATGCCAGCTCCTTTCATTCAGTCAGTAGCTTCAAACATTTCTGGTATATGAAAAACATGTTTTCAATGGCAAAAATCAATGAATATTGTAAATGCACAAACAGTAATATCTCCACATTGCACGGTGCAATTCTGAAATTTTTAGCTTTTTCCTGTTAATCCTAGCATGATAAAGAAGATTCAAAGAGAGTGAGATGCCAGCTCCTTTCATTCAGTCAGTAGCTTCAAACATTTCTGGTATATGAAAAACATGTTTTTCAATGGCAAAAATCAATGAATATTGTAAATGCACAAACAGTAATATCTCCACATTGCAAGGTGCAATTCTGAAATTTTTTGCTTTTTCCTGTTAATCCTAGCATGATAAAGAAGATTCAAAGAGAGTGAGATGCCAGCTCCTTTCATTCAGTCAGTAGCTTCAAACATTTCTGGTATATGAAAAACATGTTTTTCAATGGCAAAAATCAATGAATATTGTAAATGCACAAACAGTAATATCTCCACATTGCACGGTGCAATTCTGAAATTTTTAGCTTTTTCCTGTTAATCCTAGCATGATAAAGAAGATTCAAAGAGAGTGAGATGCCAGCTCCTTTCATTCAGTCAGTAGCTTCAAACATTTCTGGTATATGAAAAACATGTTTTTCAATGGCAAAAATCAATGAATATTGTAAATGCACAAACAGTAATATCTCCACATTGCAAGGTGCAATTCTGAAATTTTTTGCTTTTTCCTGTTAATCCTAGCATGATAAAGAAGATTCAAAGAGAGTGAGATGCCAGCTCCTTTCATTCAGTCAGTAGCTTCAAACATTTCTGGTATATGAAAAACATGTTTTTCAATGGCAAAAATCAATGAATATTGTAAATGCACAAACAGTAATATCTCCACATTGCAAGGTGCAATTCTGAAATTTTTTGCTTTTTCCTGCTAATCCTAGCATGATAAAGAAGATTCAAAGAGAGTGAGATGCCAGCTCCTTTCATTCAGTCAGTAGCTTCAAACATTTCTGGTATATGAAAAACATGTTTTTCAATGGCAAAAATCAATGAATATTGTAAATGCACAAACAGTAATATCTCCACATTGCAAGGTGCAATTCTGAAATTTTTTGCTTTTTCCTGCTAATCCTAGCATGATAAAGAAGATTCAAAGAGAGTGAGATGCCAGCTCCTTTCATTCAGTCAGTAGCTTCAAACATTTCTGGTATATGAAAAACATGTTTTTCAATGGCAAAAATCAATGAATATTGTAAATGCACAAACAGTAATATCTCCACATTGCAAGGTGCAATTCTGAAATTTTTTGCTTTTTCCTGCTAATCCTAGCATGATAAAGAAGATTCAAAGAGAGTGAGATGCCAGCTCCTTTCATTCAGTCAGTAGCTTCAAACATTTCTGGTATATGAAAAACATGTTTTTCAATGGCAAAAATCAATGAATATTGTAAATGCACAAACAGTAATATCTCCACATTGCACGGTGCAATTCTGAAATTTTTAGCTTTTTCCTGTTAATCCTAGCATGATAAAGAAGATTCAAAGAGAGTGAGATGCCAGCTCCTTTCATTCAGTCAGTAGCTTCAAACATTTCTGGTATATGAAAAACATGTTTTTCAATGGCAAAAATCAATGAATATTGTAAATGCACAAACAGTAATATCTCCACATTGCACGGTGCAATTCTGAAATTTTTAGCTTTTTCCTGTTAATCCTAGCATGATAAAGAAGATTCAAAGAGAGTGAGATGCCAGCTCCTTTCATTCAGTCAGTAGCTTCAAACATTTCTGGTATATGAAAAACATGTTTTTCAATGGCAAAAATCAATGAATATTGTAAATGCACAAACAGTAATATCTCCACATTGCAAGGTGCAATTCTGAAATTTTTTGCTTTTTCCTGTTAATCCTAGCATGATAAAGAAGATTCAAAGAGAGTGAGATGCCAGCTCCTTTCATTCAGTCAGTAGCTTCAAACATTTCTGGTATATGAAAAACGTTTTACAATGGCAAAAATCAATGAATATTGTAAATGCACAAACAGTAATATCTCCACATTGCACGGTGCAATTCTGAAATTTTTAGCTTTTTCCTGTTAATCCTAGCATGATAAAGAAGATTCAAAGAGAGTGAGATGCCAGCTCCTTTCATTCAGTCAGTAGCTTCAAACATTTCTGGTATATGAAAAACATGTTTTTCAATGGCAAAAATCAATGAATATTGTAAATGCACAAACAGTAATATCTCCACATTGCAAGGTGCAATTCTGAAATTTTTTGCTTTTTCCTGTTAATCCTAGCATGATAAAGAAGATTCAAAGAGAGTGAGATGCCAGCTCCTTTCATTCAGTCAGTAGCTTCAAACATTTCTGGTATATGAAAAACATGTTTTTCAATGGCAAAAATCAATGAATATTGTAAATGCACAAACAGTAATATCTCCACATTGCAAGGTGCAATTCTGAAATTTTTTGCTTTTTCCTGCTAATCCTAGCATGATAAAGAAGATTCAAAGAGAGTGAGATGCCAGCTCCTTTCATTCAGTCAGTAGCTTCAAACATTTCTGGTATATGAAAAACATGTTTTTCAATGGCAAAAATCAATGAATATTGTAAATGCACAAACAGTAATATCTCCACATTGCAAGGTGCAATTCTGAAATTTTTTGCTTTTTCCTGCTAATCCTAGCATGATAAAGAAGATTCAAAGAGTGTGAGATGGGGGGAGTGGCCTGAGCACAGGACGAGATGGCAGCTTGATCCTGAGCTCCCTGAGGGCTTCGCTTTAAAGCTACTTTTTAAGCAACAAAAAGAAGATTTTTTTTCAAAATTCTTATATATTTGGACTTCCTATCATTCAGGGATCATTTTGACACCAAAGAATCCCTGCTAACCCCATCAACCCTGGAGATGTTTTGTGCTCAGACATTTGGGTGAGGCTCAGAATCCACCATTGAAGTGACTCTGTAACGTGGCCCTACAGGATTGTGGACCCATTTATGCCCTTCTACCTCCGGACCCAGGATTACATCGCTTTATACCGGACTTAAGGACTATCAGCAGGCTTTATATGCAGCTGCGGTAAGTCCTGGTGAGCATTCCAGTCCTTGAGGTTGTGACGTGCCCTTTAAGCTCACAGATCGGTGGGGGCACATATTTCTCTCACTTCATTTAACTGAACATTATATACTGGGCCCCCTGACTGTTGTCAGAGCTTATTTTTAATCCACGGGGTGGCACATTTTGGTTCTGGTTCTGACACCCAGGCGATCACTGGCGGCCCTTTTCTTGATTCCAGTCACTCTGCGGCCCTTTTCTTGTTTCCAGTCGCTCAGCAGCGCTGCTTTGAAGTGACTGGAATAGCAGTAAAGGTCTGCTCTGCTCCGCCTTTTACTTTGGGAGCGGGACCCTACAGCAGTTTCAGCTGTTCTTTCAACGGATCCAAGAAAGAAAAGAGAAGAGGGGACTGAGACCGGGACACCGGCGACAGCTTGGAAATCCCTGCCCTGCAATCAACTATCGTTACTTCACGGAGGTCGGGACCGGACCCGCAGGACCTTACTCCATAAAGAAGAGGCGCTGCCACCTCCGGACCAAAGATTCCCAACCCCACTGGTCCCCGTGGATAAGACCCCTGCTGCCGACAAGGGACCGTGAGCCTAGCCTAGCCTGTACGACGCGGAGTTCAGGAGACTGAGACGGAGCGGGACTGCATACTGATTACTTCTGTACAGGTCAGATAAGCCCTGGCTGAAGCCGGGGCTTTTATCGGGTTTCTGGGGGTCTGTTGCCGTGGTTCTGGGGCTGCTCCGGTGGTAACGGTGTCCCCTGGTGTCCCTGTGAAGCTGCTGCGTCCCTTTCCCCCCCCTCCGCTCACTGCCACCGCTGCTGTCTGCACCCGGCTCTCTCCTCTCCTTTGCGGCTGTTACCTGCACTCCGGGCTGTTCACATAGTAGCGGTCCCCCCCCCTCTGCTCCGGAGCCGGCATATCAGCTGTTCACTCTGATAACGAGCACTGCCGGTGTCCCCACGTCCCCAGGTTCCATATAGTGGCGGCGGCATCCCTCTTCCCCCTGATAAGAAGCTGCTCCGCTCCCCCTGCTCCCAGCTGTTGAGTGCCGCCGGTGCCGAGGTCCGTTCTATATACCCCCGCTGTGCCGCTCTGCTGTGTATATTTTTATGGTGTCTGGACCCTGCAGACCCCTGTGACTGCCTCCCCCTTCTGTGACAGCGCTGCTGCGCTTTGATTTTTGCCTCTGGTCCCCCGCTGCAGCAGCCCCGCTACTCTCCACTGTCACACACTTCCAATCAGCTGATATTCTTTGAATCTCCCGCCCCCTGCTGCGGCGTAGCTCAGCACTGCTGTCCATGGTGCTGATCAGATTCTCCTGCCCTCTGCTGGCGTCGCTCTGCACTGCTGTCCATGGTGCTGATTTGAGCTGCTGTCCATGGTGCTGATCTTGTATTGGTCTGAACTGCTGTCCATGGTGCTGAACTTATACCAGTCAATTTCTCCTGCCTCCTGCTGCAGCGTCGCTCTGAACTGCTGTCCATGGTGCTGATTCTATATTATTACGGATACAGAGGTTTATTAAACTCCAAACGGTGTAATATCATTTTGACTGCGAGACTTGACTCTGAGGGGAGGGGAGGGATAGGAGGATCTGTTTCTGCCCTCATATATATACCCTGTGACTACGCTACCTGATATATATATAACAGTTGGTGCCCATGGAACTCTACAGATTTGCAAGCCTCCATAATAATTAGTTTCATGTTAAGAAATATATGTGCCTTTTATTTTTATCCCTCAGGTCAATTTCATTATTTTTTTGTTACTTTTGATGGTAATTTATATTTTAAGGATTGTATTTTAGGGGGTACATAATATTGCAGTTTTTAAGGGTATTGATTGCCTCTTGTTGGATTGATATTTGTTTAACGCAAACTTCTTCTAGCCATTGTTCCCAGTCACTTTGCAACCCTAAAGTCTTTTGTCCACCCTTTAGGTCAAATATTTCTAGTGTTATTTTAGTGTTTTTCTATATATATATACCCATAGGTCTGATATTTTATAATGGCGGCTAATAAAAAAAATACCCAAAAGTCTTTGGAAGCTCCCCTTAAAACTAGTGCGGTTAGAGCGAAGTCCTCCCAACGCTTTTCATTTTCAAACCCATCAGAAGATGCTGTTAATACTGTCAGTCCTCTTAAGTCCAGATCACCTCATAGAAATCCGGAAGACAGACTGAGTTCTAAAATAAGCTCTCCCACCAAAGAATCTTATAAAAGTCTATTATCTCCAAAACCACAGAGAATTCCTGATGCTAAACCTGCCCCTTCTATCGTAGTTAAAGGAAAAAAAGTGGAAGAGATGGATATTTCCATCTCATCAAAGAGAAGGGATCCAGGAGCCTGGAGCAACAAGTATTCTTCATTGGCTACGAGTTCGGAGGAGGAATCCTCGGACACGTCTCCTAATCCTAGTCCAGATAAGAGACGTGCTAAAAAGGACTTTTCCCCTTCGTCCCCAGACCCTACGCTTAGTGTCCCGATCAAAATGCCCATTTCACAAGAGTTGGGAAATACCGACCTTGGTTCATATCTGGACAATCTTTTAAAGACAATTGACAGAAATATGAAACTGGGCTTCGAGAAACAGGTAGACACCATGAAATCTACTTTGGAAGCTTTTGGTCTTAAATTGGAGGAAAACACTAAAAGACTTGAAACGGTGGAGGGAAGGGTAGAGTCTGTCTCTTCTGATAATCTAGAAATTAAATCTGAGCTTAAGAGACTCAGATTAAAAGTTGCGGATTTGGAGGATAGGAGTAGGAGAAATAATTTGAAAATTAGAGGCATATCTGAGGATGTTTCTCCCTCAGATATCTCGGCTTTTCTCAAAGACTTATTTCACAAGACAATCCCATCCCTTTCTGAGCAGGATCTTATCATTGATAGGGCCCATCGCTTATTTCGTCCGACCTCCATTTCCTCGGATCTTCCTAGGGATGTAATAGCTAGGTTACATTTCTTCTCGACCAAAGAGAGAATCTTGAATTATATCAGGGAAAATAGGACTTTTCCAGAGCCTTTCTCGCATCTAAAAATCTTCTCCGATTTTTCCAAAGAAACCATGGATGCAAGAAGGTCATACAAATTGACCACAGATAGACTGAGGGATATGAATATCCCATATAGGTGGGGCTTTCCGGTAAAGTTGCTGATTTTCTTTAACCGGAAAACATTCACTCTTACAGATCCTGATGAAGGCCCTAAATTTTTTGATTTTATAAAAGACATTCCCTACAAGGTTACAAAGGCACCTCACCGCTGAAATGATAAACACTACTCCCTCGGGAGCCCTCTTTAAAAATAATCACATTTTTTCACCTCACCTAACATGCTATAATAAATTTATCATTCTTCTTTATATTTAGCCTTCATGGTTTGTCCACATTATTTTTCCCCCCAATCTGAGGGAGAACCTTTTCGGTGAAGGTTCCCTCAGGAGATTTTTTGATTCGTTTTTTTTTTTTTTTCTTTTTCTTTGAATATTTGGTTATTGTTATCACTATTTTTGAATTAATATTAGAGATATTGTATTCCAGCTTTGATTGTCGGTTGATTTTTATTTTTTGGGAATTTGTTGGACCAACTGACCCCTCTCCTTTTGACTTACTTTAATTATTAATTTACCTATGCCTATCAAGATCATCACCTATAATGTAAGAGGCCTAAACAGTCCCAATAAGAGATTCTCCCTTTGGAAGGAATTGGGTCATCTTGGTGCTGATGTTGCGTGTCTTCAGGAGACAAGGTTTGCCGAGGGAAAACACCCTACCTTTACCCACAAACGCTACCCTCATATATTTGAATCCACTAGCGACCGGAAAAAAGCCGGTGTAGCTACAGTGATCAGAGATTCTGTCCCATTTGAGTTTTTAGATCAGCATAGAGATGTCAATGGAAGGTTCCATATATTGCTCTGTAAACTGAATAATCATGAGTGCACTGTTGTTAACCTATACGCCCCAAATAAAAAGCAAATACCCTTTTTGAATAAGGTTTTTAGAAAGGTTGAAGAGGTTAGGAGAGGCGAATTGATTTTCTTGGGAGACTTCAACATGGTCCCGGACGGGCATATGGACTCTTCCTCCCCCAGCCGTCATTTATACCCGACGCTAAATAACTGGCTTTATAAAAACGAACTATTTGATACATTTAGATGTCTGCAAACTACCTCCAAAGAATTCTCCCATTTTTCGGATGCGCACCAAACGGCCTCTAGAATAGACTTAATAATAACTGACGTTTTTTCTTTACCCAAATTCTCTAACGTATCTATAGGTCTTAGGTCTCTATCAGATCATGCCCCTACGTCATGTGAAATTCATATTGGTCCTCTTATTAAAAATGGATTTCTTTGGAAATGTAGATCTTCACTTATTCATAACCCCAAAAACAAAAAAATTATTGAAAAAGCTATTTCTGATTATTTTAGGGAGAATGATACCCCAGATTTATCTAATCCCTTCTCCAGCTGGTGCGCTCACAAGGCCGTCCTTCGTGGTGTACTAATGCAGATATCCTCATTTGAAAAAAAAGAAAAAAGATCAAAAATTAATTCTCTTCAAAAACTGATTAGGGAAAAAGAATTAGAGCAAATTAATCTTCCTTCCCCTTCCCCAATAATTCAAAAAGAACTCTCAAATTTAAGAGTAGAGCTAAAATCAGAAATTTCTTCCTCCTATGATGCAATTATTCGGAAATCAAAATTTAATTACTATGCGGCCCTAAATAAACCTACCCGCTTTATGGCCCGCCTAGTCAAATGTAAAAGAGCAATTAATAGAATAGATAAAATAAAAAAACAATAGTGGAATAACGTTTTGCCACCCTAAAGATATAGTGAACCAGTTTGCAAATTTTTACAAAAAACTCTACAACATCAAAACTGATCCTCTAATTTCCCATCCTCACCCAGATGCAATCAACAAATTTTTATCCTCCATTAACCTACCGAAATTGAGCCCTCTGGATCACGAGTCATTGAATAAGCCTTTTTCTAACCTTGAAATTATTAACACAATAAAGCAACTTAAAGATTTCAAGGCTCCGGGTCCAGATGGGTTCATTAATGAGTATTATAAAACTTTTTGTGACCTACTTTCTTCCCCTCTCACGAAAATTTTCAATCATGCTTCCTCAATAAGCTCCTTCCCCTCAGAAATGCTGGAAGCCACCATTACCCTAATACCCAAGTCTAAGGATGAGAGAGATAATGTTAAAAATTATAGGCCCATTTCGCTAATTAACACTGATATTAAGATATATTCGAAAATTCTGGCCAATCGTTTATCGACTATTCTCCCATCTCTCATCAACGATGATCAGATTGGCTTCGTTGGTGGGAGGCAAGCAACTGATGGCTCTAGAAGACTTCTGAATATTATTAAGGTGATAAATACGGCGAAACTCCCAACTTCATTGCTTGCTTTAGACGCTGAAAAAGCTTTCGACAGGTTAAATTGGCTATACCTTAAACTCACCCTTATTAAATTCGGTTTTGATAACAAATTTCTCTCTTCAATTATGGCCCTCTATTCTAACCCCCAAGCAAAAATTTATGTTAACAATTATCTCTCAAATCCAATCCCTATCACAAATGGTACTAGACAGGGTTGCCCACTTTCCCCCCTTCTCTTTGTCCTGGCTATGGAGCCTTTGGCACAGAGGATTAGAGAAAACACTGACATTAGGGGGATTTCTACCCCATCTCGAGAATTTAAAATTGGCCTCTTTGCAGATGATGTTATGCTTTCCTTGCTGGACCCAGTAAATTCGGTTGCGGAGGTTTCAAAGGTTCTAGAACTATTCTCTCAGATTTCTTATTTTAAAATTAACAATGAGAAGTCTAAACTTTTGAATATTAATCTGGACCGTCAGACGAGAGAGGTTTTACACTCAAGATTTTCCTTTGGTCTGGCTAAACGCAATCTGACTTATTTGGGGATCAGTATTGGTAAATCTATTAATTCAACAATCTCTGACAATCTGGTTCGGATTGATGACATCGTCCGAGGAGATTTGATGGATTTTATGAAAAGAGATTTGTCGTGGTGGGGTAGAGTCCTCTCTATCAAGATGTTTGTTCTTCCCAAAATTTTGTATTTTTTCCGCAACCTACCTTTATCTATTTCCCATATCTTTATTCAAAAAATTCAAAATCAGATTAATTCTTATGTCTGGGATAATAAACGTGCAAGGATATCTGCTGATATATTGTACAAGAATAAAAGTAACGGAGGTCTGAGCCATCCTAATATTTCCGCTTACTATCTGGCAAACCTTATCAAACAGAGCAGTTACTGGTTTAATTCTGACAGCCCCCCAGCTTGGATGATTCTGGAGACCTTCTTAAATAACGGTTCTTCTCCTCGTGAATTGTTACTCAGGCATCTCTTTAGACAGTGTACTCATGATTCTTCCCACCCTATTTTCCAGGCGATCATTGACGCCTGGAAAAAAATCACCAAAAAAAAGAAAAAGAATCCTTTAAGAGATTCTGATATGGATAAGCTTTCCCTTGTCAAAAAATTTCCAATTGGTTTTGTTGCTGATCTGTATAACTCTTCCATTCCAGATCAATGGGACATTAAAGGGTTAAGGAAAATTGGAGACTTGTATGAAGCTTCTGTCTTTATCCCTTTCCAAATTCTTAAGAAAAGATTCAATTTGCCTTTTTCTGATTTCTTTTTATACTCTCATTTAAAGAGCATTATTCTGGAATTCATTTCTAGCAAATTTATCGTTTCCGAAATCTCGGTGAACCTGTTAAGTAACACATCCCATAAGATTTTTTGGAGCCTGAGACACCTATATAACAGCTTCAATAATGACCTCTCTTTCCAAAAACATCTTTACATGATTCGATGGGAAAAGGACCTAAAACTCAATTTCCAATCCGACCAATGGGAGAATGCTCTTCTTTTCTCACAAGCCTCTAATATATCTATGCCCTTACAAGAGGCCTACTTCAAAATTTTAACCAGATGGTACTACACTCCAATCAGGCTCCACTATATAAAGCCCAGCAACTCTCCCCTCTGTTGGAGGGAGTGCGGCCTCAGGGGAGATCTGTTACATCTCTTTTGGAGCTGCCCTAAAATCCGCAATCTATGGGCTCAGATCTCTTCTTTGGTAGATGATCTCTTGGGCAGACCACTAATATTGACCCCTCAAAGGGCTTTACTATCCTTGGATCTTGAATCATACAAGTCGTTTGAAAGATCTTTGGTGATTCATTTATTCTCAGTTTGTAAGAATACATTGGCTTTTTATTGGAGAAAGTCACATGTCCCCACTTTGGAGGACTTAGTTGATAAGATGAATCTCCATAGAATATTTGAACTCAGATTTGCCCTTATTAACAATAATTTACTTAAATTTTCTAAGAAGTGGGATATTTGGTCCATTAGGTTCCCTCAATCATCTCATAATGCTGGAATATCTTAATAGGTGTTACATGTTTAGCTTATTAATATGTTTAATTTTGCTAATATGATAGTGGTGTGTGTTTAATTGTTCAAGTTATCTATTATCGTGTTTATTATTTGACGAACAAATTTCTCCCACCTTCCCTGATTATTCCATTTCCGTTTGTTCCCTTTCCCTTCCCCTTCCTCGGAATTACCCCTTCCCACGAATATTCTTATTTCACTACTTTATGCTACGATTGTTATTCCCCTGTTAAACTGTTTATTAAAAATAAAAAAATATGGTAAAACAAAGAGTGTGAGATGCCAGCTCCTTTCATTCAGTCAGTAGCTTCAAACATTTCTGGTATATGAAAAACATGTTTTTCAATGGCAAAAATCAATGAATATTGTAAATGCACAAACAGTAATATCTCCACATTGCACGGTGCAATTCTGAAATTTTTAGCTTTTTCCTGTTAATCCTAGCATGATAAAGAAGATTCAAAGAGAGTGAGATGCCAGCTCCTTTCATTCAGTCAGTAGCTTCAAACATTTCTGGTATATGAAAAACATGTTTTTCAATGGCAAAAATCAATGAATATTGTAAATGCACAAACAGTAATATCTCCACATTGCAAGGTGCAATTCTGAAATTTTTTGCTTTTTCCTGCTAATCCTAGCATGATAAAGAAGATTCAAAGAGAGTGAGATGCCAGCTCCTTTCATTCAGTCAGTAGCTTCAAACATTTCTGGTATATGAAAAACATGTTTTTCAATGGCAAAAATCAATGAATATTGTAAATGCACAAACAGTAATATCTCCACATTGCAAGGTGCAATTCTGAAATTTTTTGCTTTTTCCTGCTAATCCTAGCATGATAAAGAAGATTCAAAGAGTGTGAGATGCCAGCTCCTTTCATTCAGTCAGTAGCTTCAAACATTTCTGGTATATGAAAAACATGTTTTTCAATGGCAAAAATCAATGAATATTGTAAATGCACAAACAGTAATATCTCCACATTGCACGGTGCAATTCTGAAATTTTTAGCTTTTTCCTGTTAATCCTAGCATGATAAAGAAGATTCAAAGAGAGTGAGATGCCAGCTCCTTTCATTCAGTCAGTAGCTTCAAACATTTCTGGTATATGAAAAACATGTTTTTCAATGGCAAAAATCAATGAATATTGTAAATGCACAAACAGTAATATCTCCACATTGCAAGGTGCAATTCTGAAATTTTTTGCTTTTTCCTGCTAATCCTAGCATGATAAAGAAGATTCAAAGAGAGTGAGATGCCAGCTCCTTTCATTCAGTCAGTAGCTTCAAACATTTCTGGTATATGAAAAACATGTTTTTCAATGGCAAAAATCAATGAATATTGTAAATGCACAAACAGTAATATCTCCACATTGCACGGTGCAATTCTGAAATTTTTAGCTTTTTCCTGTTAATCCTAGCATGATAAAGAAGATTCAAAGAGAGTGAGATGCCAGCTCCTTTCATTCAGTCAGTAGCTTCAAACATTTCTGGTATATGAAAAACATGTTTTTCAATGGCAAAAATCAATGAATATTGTAAATGCACAAACAGTAATATCTCCACATTGCAAGGTGCAATTCTGAAATTTTTTGCTTTTTCCTGTTAATCCTAGCATGATAAAGAAGATTCAAAGAGAGTGAGATGCCAGCTCCTTTCATTCAGTCAGTAGCTTCAAACATTTCTGGTATATGAAAAACATGTTTTTCAATGGCAAAAATCAATGAATATTGTAAATGCACAAACAGTAATATCTCCACATTGCAAGGTGCAATTCTGAAATTTTTTGCTTTTTCCTGCTAATCCTAGCATGATAAAGAAGATTCAAAGAGAGTGAGATGCCAGCTCCTTTCATTCAGTCAGTAGCTTCAAACATTTCTGGTATATGAAAAACATGTTTTTCAATGGCAAAAATCAATGAATATTGTAAATGCACAAACAGTAATATCTCCACATTGCACGGTGCAATTCTGAAATTTTTAGCTTTTTCCTGTTAATCCTAGCATGATAAAGAAGATTCAAAGAGAGTGAGATGCCAGCTCCTTTCATTCAGTCAGTAGCTTCAAACATTTCTGGTATATGAAAAACATGTTTTTCAATGGCAAAAATCAATGAATATTGTAAATGCACAAACAGTAATATCTCCACATTGCAAGGTGCAATTCTGAAATTTTTTGCTTTTTCCTGTTAATCCTAGCATGATAAAGAAGATTCAAAGAGAGTGAGATGCCAGCTCCTTTCATTCAGTCAGTAGCTTCAAACATTTCTGGTATATGAAAAACATGTTTTTCAATGGCAAAAATCAATGAATATTGTAAATGCACAAACAGTAATATCTCCACATTGCAAGGTGCAATTCTGAAATTTTTTGCTTTTTCCTGTTAATCCTAGCATGATAAAGAAGATTCAAAGAGAGTGAGATGCCAGCTCCTTTCATTCAGTCAGTAGCTTCAAACATTTCTGGTATATGAAAAACATGTTTTTCAATGGCAAAAATCAATGAATATTGTAAATGCACAAACAGTAATATCTCCACATTGCAAGGTGCAATTCTGAAATTTTTTGCTTTTTCCTGCTAATCCTAGCATGATAAAGAAGATTCAAAGAGAGTGAGATGCCAGCTCCTTTCATTCAGTCAGTAGCTTCAAACATTTCTGGTATATGAAAAACATGTTTTCAATGGCAAAAATCAATGAATATTGTAAATGCACAAACAGTAATATCTCCACATTGCACGGTGCAATTCTGAAATTTTTAGCTTTTTCCTGTTAATCCTAGCATGATAAAGAAGATTCAAAGAGAGTGAGATGCCAGCTCCTTTCATTCAGTCAGTAGCTTCAAACATTTCTGGTATATGAAAAACATGTTTTTCAATGGCAAAAATCAATGAATATTGTAAATGCACAAACAGTAATATCTCCACATTGCACGGTGCAATTCTGAAATTTTTAGCTTTTTCCTGTTAATCCTAGCATGATAAAGAAGATTCAAAGAGAGTGAGATGCCAGCTCCTTTCATTCAGTCAGTAGCTTCAAACATTTCTGGTATATGAAAAACATGTTTTTCAATGGCAAAAATCAATGAATATTGTAAATGCACAAACAGTAATATCTCCACATTGCACGGTGCAATTCTGAAATTTTTAGCTTTTTCCTGTTAATCCTAGCATGATAAAGAAGATTCAAAGAGAGTGAGATGCCAGCTCCTTTCATTCAGTCAGTAGCTTCAAACATTTCTGGTATATGAAAAACATGTTTTTCAATGGCAAAAATCAATGAATATTGTAAATGCACAAACAGTAATATCTCCACATTGCAAGGTGCAATTCTGAAATTTTTTGCTTTTTCCTGTTAATCCTAGCATGATAAAGAAGATTCAAAGAGAGTGAGATGCCAGCTCCTTTCATTCAGTCAGTAGCTTCAAACATTTCTGGTATATGAAAAACGTTTTACAATGGCAAAAATCAATGAATATTGTAAATGCACAAACAGTAATATCTCCACATTGCACGGTGCAATTCTGAAATTTTTAGCTTTTTCCTGTTAATCCTAGCATGATAAAGAAGATTCAAAGAGAGTGAGATGCCAGCTCCTTTCATTCAGTCAGTAGCTTCAAACATTTCTGGTATATGAAAAACATGTTTTTCAATGGCAAAAATCAATGAATATTGTAAATGCACAAACAGTAATATCTCCACATTGCAAGGTGCAATTCTGAAATTTTTTGCTTTTTCCTGTTAATCCTAGCATGATAAAGAAGATTCAAAGAGAGTGAGATGCCAGCTCCTTTCATTCAGTCAGTAGCTTCAAACATTTCTGGTATATGAAAAACATGTTTTTCAATGGCAAAAATCAATGAATATTGTAAATGCACAAACAGTAATATCTCCACATTGCAAGGTGCAATTCTGAAATTTTTTGCTTTTTCCTGCTAATCCTAGCATGATAAAGAAGATTCAAAGAGAGTGAGATGCCAGCTCCTTTCATTCAGTCAGTAGCTTCAAACATTTCTGGTATATGAAAAACATGTTTTTCAATGGCAAAAATCAATGAATATTGTAAATGCACAAACAGTAATATCTCCACATTGCAAGGTGCAATTCTGAAATTTTTTGCTTTTTCCTGCTAATCCTAGCATGATAAAGAAGATTCAAAGAGTGTGAGATGCCAGCTCCTTTCATTCAGTCAGTAGCTTCAAACATTTCTGGTATATGAAAAACATGTTTTTCAATGGCAAAAATCAATGAATATTGTAAATGCACAAACAGTAATATCTCCACATTGCACGGTGCAATTCTGAAATTTTTAGCTTTTTCCTGTTAATCCTAGCATGATAAAGAAGATTCAAAGAGAGTGAGATGCCAGCTCCTTTCATTCAGTCAGTAGCTTCAAACATTTCTGGTATATGAAAAACATGTTTTTCAATGGCAAAAATCAATGAATATTGTAAATGCACAAACAGTAATATCTCCACATTGCAAGGTGCAATTCTGAAATTTTTTGCTTTTTCCTGCTAATCCTAGCATGATAAAGAAGATTCAAAGAGAGTGAGATGCCAGCTCCTTTCATTCAGTCAGTAGCTTCAAACATTTCTGGTATATGAAAAACATGTTTTTCAATGGCAAAAATCAATGAATATTGTAAATGCACAAACAGTAATATCTCCACATTGCAAGGTGCAATTCTGAAATTTTTTGCTTTTTCCTGCTAATCCTAGCATGATAAAGAAGATTCAAAGAGTGTGAGATGCCAGCTCCTTTCATTCAGTCAGTAGCTTCAAACATTTCTGGTATATGAAAAACATGTTTTTCAATGGCAAAAATCAATGAATATTGTAAATGCACAAACAGTAATATCTCCACATTGCACGGTGCAATTCTGAAATTTTTAGCTTTTTCCTGTTAATCCTAGCATGATAAAGAAGATTCAAAGAGAGTGAGATGCCAGCTCCTTTCATTCAGTCAGTAGCTTCAAACATTTCTGGTATATGAAAAACATGTTTTTCAATGGCAAAAATCAATGAATATTGTAAATGCACAAACAGTAATATCTCCACATTGCAAGGTGCAATTCTGAAATTTTTTGCTTTTTCCTGCTAATCCTAGCATGATAAAGAAGATTCAAAGAGAGTGAGATGCCAGCTCCTTTCATTCAGTCAGTAGCTTCAAACATTTCTGGTATATGAAAAACATGTTTTTCAATGGCAAAAATCAATGAATATTGTAAATGCACAAAACAGTAATATCTCCACATTGCACGGTGCAATTCTGAAATTTTTAGCTTTTTCCTGTTAATCCTAGCATGATAAAGAAGATTCAAAGAGAGTGAGATGCCAGCTCCTTTCATTCAGTCAGTAGCTTCAAACATTTCTGGTATATGAAAAACATGTTTTTCAATGGCAAAAATCAATGAATATTGTAAATGCACAAACAGTAATATCTCCACATTGCAAGGTGCAATTCTGAAATTTTTTGCTTTTTCCTGTTAATCCTAGCATGATAAAGAAGATTCAAAGAGAGTGAGATGCCAGCTCCTTTCATTCAGTCAGTAGCTTCAAACATTTCTGGTATATGAAAAACATGTTTTTCAATGGCAAAAATCAATGAATATTGTAAATGCACAAACAGTAATATCTCCACATTGCAAGGTGCAATTCTGAAATTTTTTGCTTTTTCCTGTTAATCCTAGCATGATAAAGAAGATTCAAAGAGAGTGAGATGCCAGCTCCTTTCATTCAGTCAGTAGCTTCAAACATTTCTGGTATATGAAAAACATGTTTTTCAATGGCAAAAATCAATGAATATTGTAAATGCACAAACAGTAATATCTCCACATTGCAAGGTGCAATTCTGAAATTTTTTGCTTTTTCCTGTTAATCCTAGCATGATAAAGAAGATTCAAAGAGAGTGAGATGCCAGCTCCTTTCATTCAGTCAGTAGCTTCAAACATTTCTGGTATATGAAAAACATGTTTTTCAATGGCAAAAATCAATGAATATTGTAAATGCACAAACAGTAATATCTCCACATTGCAAGGTGCAATTCTGAAATTTTTTGCTTTTTCCTGCTAATCCTAGCATGATAAAGAAGATTCAAAGAGAGTGAGATGCCAGCTCCTTTCATTCAGTCAGTAGCTTCAAACATTTCTGGTATATGAAAAACATGTTTTTCAATGGCAAAAATCAATGAATATTGTAAATGCACAAACAGTAATATCTCCACATTGCACGGTGCAATTCTGAAATTTTTAGCTTTTTCCTGTTAATCCTAGCATGATAAAGAAGATTCAAAGAGAGTGAGATGCCAGCTCCTTTCATTCAGTCAGTAGCTTCAAACATTTCTGGTATATGAAAAACATGTTTTTCAATGGCAAAAATCAATGAATATTGTAAATGCACAAACAGTAATATCTCCACATTGCAAGGTGCAATTCTGAAATTTTTTGCTTTTTCCTGTTAATCCTAGCATGATAAAGAAGATTCAAAGAGAGTGAGATGCCAGCTCCTTTCATTCAGTCAGTAGCTTCAAACATTTCTGGTATATGAAAAACATGTTTTTCAATGGCAAAAATCAATGAATATTGTAAATGCACAAACAGTAATATCTCCACATTGCAAGGTGCAATTCTGAAATTTTTTGCTTTTTCCTGCTAATCCTAGCATGATAAAGAAGATTCAAAGAGAGTGAGATGCCAGCTCCTTTCATTCAGTCAGTAGCTTCAAACATTTCTGGTATATGAAAAACATGTTTTTCAATGGCAAAAATCAATGAATATTGTAAATGCACAAACAGTAATATCTCCACATTGCAAGGTGCAATTCTGAAATTTTTTGCTTTTTCCTGCTAATCCTAGCATGATAAAGAAGATTCAAAGAGAGTGAGATGCCAGCTCCTTTCATTCAGTCAGTAGCTTCAAACATTTCTGGTATATGAAAAACATGTTTTTCAATGGCAAAAATCAATGAATATTGTAAATGCACAAACAGTAATATCTCCACATTGCAAGGTGCAATTCTGAAATTTTTTGCTTTTTCCTGCTAATCCTAGCATGATAAAGAAGATTCAAAGAGAGTGAGATGCCAGCTCCTTTCATTCAGTCAGTAGCTTCAAACATTTCTGGTATATGAAAAACATGTTTTTCAATGGCAAAAATCAATGAATATTGTAAATGCACAAACAGTAATATCTCCACATTGCACGGTGCAATTCTGAAATTTTTAGCTTTTTCCTGTTAATCCTAGCATGATAAAGAAGATTCAAAGAGAGTGAGATGCCAGCTCCTTTCATTCAGTCAGTAGCTTCAAACATTTCTGGTATATGAAAAACATGTTTTTCAATGGCAAAAATCAATGAATATTGTAAATGCACAAACAGTAATATCTCCACATTGCACGGTGCAATTCTGAAATTTTTAGCTTTTTCCTGTTAATCCTAGCATGATAAAGAAGATTCAAAGAGAGTGAGATGCCAGCTCCTTTCATTCAGTCAGTAGCTTCAAACATTTCTGGTATATGAAAAACATGTTTTTCAATGGCAAAAATCAATGAATATTGTAAATGCACAAACAGTAATATCTCCACATTGCAAGGTGCAATTCTGAAATTTTTTGCTTTTTCCTGTTAATCCTAGCATGATAAAGAAGATTCAAAGAGAGTGAGATGCCAGCTCCTTTCATTCAGTCAGTAGCTTCAAACATTTCTGGTATATGAAAAACGTTTTACAATGGCAAAAATCAATGAATATTGTAAATGCACAAACAGTAATATCTCCACATTGCACGGTGCAATTCTGAAATTTTTAGCTTTTTCCTGTTAATCCTAGCATGATAAAGAAGATTCAAAGAGAGTGAGATGCCAGCTCCTTTCATTCAGTCAGTAGCTTCAAACATTTCTGGTATATGAAAAACATGTTTTTCAATGGCAAAAATCAATGAATATTGTAAATGCACAAACAGTAATATCTCCACATTGCAAGGTGCAATTCTGAAATTTTTTGCTTTTTCCTGTTAATCCTAGCATGATAAAGAAGATTCAAAGAGAGTGAGATGCCAGCTCCTTTCATTCAGTCAGTAGCTTCAAACATTTCTGGTATATGAAAAACATGTTTTTCAATGGCAAAAATCAATGAATATTGTAAATGCACAAACAGTAATATCTCCACATTGCAAGGTGCAATTCTGAAATTTTTTGCTTTTTCCTGCTAATCCTAGCATGATAAAGAAGATTCAAAGAGAGTGAGATGCCAGCTCCTTTCATTCAGTCAGTAGCTTCAAACATTTCTGGTATATGAAAAACATGTTTTTCAATGGCAAAAATCAATGAATATTGTAAATGCACAAACAGTAATATCTCCACATTGCAAGGTGCAATTCTGAAATTTTTTGCTTTTTCCTGCTAATCCTAGCATGATAAAGAAGATTCAAAGAGTGTGAGATGGGGGGAGTGGCCTGAGCACAGGACGAGATGGCAGCTTGATCCTGAGCTCCCTGAGGGCTTCGCTTTAAAGCTACTTTTTAAGCAACAAAAAGAAGATTTTTTTTCAAAATTCTTATATATTTGGACTTCCTATCATTCAGGGATCATTTTGACACCAAAGAATCCCTGCTAACCCCATCAACCCTGGAGATGTTTTGTGCTCAGACATTTGGGTGAGGCTCAGAATCCACCATTGAAGTGACTCTGTAACGTGGCCCTACAGGATTGTGGACCCATTTATGCCCTTCTACCTCCGGACCCAGGATTACATCGCTTTATACCGGACTTAAGGACTATCAGCAGGCTTTATATGCAGCTGCGGTAAGTCCTGGTGAGCATTCCAGTCCTTGAGGTTGTGACGTGCCCTTTAAGCTCACAGATCGGTGGGGGCACATATTTCTCTCACTTCATTTAACTGAACATTATATACTGGGCCCCCTGACTGTTGTCAGAGCTTATTTTTAATCCACGGGGTGGCACATTTTGGTTCTGGTTCTGACACCCAGGCGATCACTGGCGGCCCTTTTCTTGATTCCAGTCACTCTGCGGCCCTTTTCTTGTTTCCAGTCGCTCAGCAGCGCTGCTTTGAAGTGACTGGAATAGCAGTAAAGGTCTGCTCTGCTCCGCCTTTTACTTTGGGAGCGGGACCCTACAGCAGTTTCAGCTGTTCTTTCAACGGATCCAAGAAAGAAAAGAGAAGAGGGGACTGAGACCGGGACACCGGCGACAGCTTGGAAATCCCTGCCCTGCAATCAACTATCGTTACTTCACGGAGGTCGGGACCGGACCCGCAGGACCTTACTCCATAAAGAAGAGGCGCTGCCACCTCCGGACCAAAGATTCCCAACCCCACTGGTCCCCGTGGATAAGACCCCTGCTGCCGACAAGGGACCGTGAGCCTAGCCTAGCCTGTACGACGCGGAGTTCAGGAGACTGAGACGGAGCGGGACTGCATACTGATTACTTCTGTACAGGTCAGATAAGCCCTGGCTGAAGCCGGGGCTTTTATCGGGTTTCTGGGGGTCTGTTGCCGTGGTTCTGGGGCTGCTCCGGTGGTAACGGTGTCCCCTGGTGTCCCTGTGAAGCTGCTGCGTCCCTTTCCCCCCCCTCCGCTCACTGCCACCGCTGCTGTCTGCACCCGGCTCTCTCCTCTCCTTTGCGGCTGTTACCTGCACTCCGGGCTGTTCACATAGTAGCGGTCCCCCCCCCTCTGCTCCGGAGCCGGCATATCAGCTGTTCACTCTGATAACGAGCACTGCCGGTGTCCCCACGTCCCCAGGTTCCATATAGTGGCGGCGGCATCCCTCTTCCCCCTGATAAGAAGCTGCTCCGCTCCCCCTGCTCCCAGCTGTTGAGTGCCGCCGGTGCCGAGGTCCGTTCTATATACCCCCGCTGTGCCGCTCTGCTGTGTATATTTTTATGGTGTCTGGACCCTGCAGACCCCTGTGACTGCCTCCCCCTTCTGTGACAGCGCTGCTGCGCTTTGATTTTTGCCTCTGGTCCCCCGCTGCAGCAGCCCCGCTACTCTCCACTGTCACACACTTCCAATCAGCTGATATTCTTTGAATCTCCCGCCCCCTGCTGCGGCGTAGCTCAGCACTGCTGTCCATGGTGCTGATCAGATTCTCCTGCCCTCTGCTGGCGTCGCTCTGCACTGCTGTCCATGGTGCTGATTTGAGCTGCTGTCCATGGTGCTGATCTTGTATTGGTCTGAACTGCTGTCCATGGTGCTGAACTTATACCAGTCAATTTCTCCTGCCTCCTGCTGCAGCGTCGCTCTGAACTGCTGTCCATGGTGCTGATTCTATATTATTACGGATACAGAGGTTTATTAAACTCCAAACGGTGTAATATCATTTTGACTGCGAGACTTGACTCTGAGGGGAGGGGAGGGATAGGAGGATCTGTTTCTGCCCTCATATATATACCCTGTGACTACGCTACCTGATATATATATAACAGTTGGTGCCCATGGAACTCTACAGATTTGCAAGCCTCCATAATAATTAGTTTCATGTTAAGAAATATATGTGCCTTTTATTTTTATCCCTCAGGTCAATTTCATTATTTTTTTGTTACTTTTGATGGTAATTTATATTTTAAGGATTGTATTTTAGGGGGTACATAATATTGCAGTTTTTAAGGGTATTGATTGCCTCTTGTTGGATTGATATTTGTTTAACGCAAACTTCTTCTAGCCATTGTTCCCAGTCACTTTGCAACCCTAAAGTCTTTTGTCCACCCTTTAGGTCAAATATTTCTAGTGTTATTTTAGTGTTTTTCTATATATATATACCCATAGGTCTGATATTTTATAATGGCGGCTAATAAAAAAAATACCCAAAAGTCTTTGGAAGCTCCCCTTAAAACTAGTGCGGTTAGAGCGAAGTCCTCCCAACGCTTTTCATTTTCAAACCCATCAGAAGATGCTGTTAATACTGTCAGTCCTCTTAAGTCCAGATCACCTCATAGAAATCCGGAAGACAGACTGAGTTCTAAAATAAGCTCTCCCACCAAAGAATCTTATAAAAGTCTATTATCTCCAAAACCACAGAGAATTCCTGATGCTAAACCTGCCCCTTCTATCGTAGTTAAAGGAAAAAAAGTGGAAGAGATGGATATTTCCATCTCATCAAAGAGAAGGGATCCAGGAGCCTGGAGCAACAAGTATTCTTCATTGGCTACGAGTTCGGAGGAGGAATCCTCGGACACGTCTCCTAATCCTAGTCCAGATAAGAGACGTGCTAAAAAGGACTTTTCCCCTTCGTCCCCAGACCCTACGCTTAGTGTCCCGATCAAAATGCCCATTTCACAAGAGTTGGGAAATACCGACCTTGGTTCATATCTGGACAATCTTTTAAAGACAATTGACAGAAATATGAAACTGGGCTTCGAGAAACAGGTAGACACCATGAAATCTACTTTGGAAGCTTTTGGTCTTAAATTGGAGGAAAACACTAAAAGACTTGAAACGGTGGAGGGAAGGGTAGAGTCTGTCTCTTCTGATAATCTAGAAATTAAATCTGAGCTTAAGAGACTCAGATTAAAAGTTGCGGATTTGGAGGATAGGAGTAGGAGAAATAATTTGAAAATTAGAGGCATATCTGAGGATGTTTCTCCCTCAGATATCTCGGCTTTTCTCAAAGACTTATTTCACAAGACAATCCCATCCCTTTCTGAGCAGGATCTTATCATTGATAGGGCCCATCGCTTATTTCGTCCGACCTCCATTTCCTCGGATCTTCCTAGGGATGTAATAGCTAGGTTACATTTCTTCTCGACCAAAGAGAGAATCTTGAATTATATCAGGGAAAATAGGACTTTTCCAGAGCCTTTCTCGCATCTAAAAATCTTCTCCGATTTTTCCAAAGAAACCATGGATGCAAGAAGGTCATACAAATTGACCACAGATAGACTGAGGGATATGAATATCCCATATAGGTGGGGCTTTCCGGTAAAGTTGCTGATTTTCTTTAACCGGAAAACATTCACTCTTACAGATCCTGATGAAGGCCCTAAATTTTTTGATTTTATAAAAGACATTCCCTACAAGGTTACAAAGGCACCTCACCGCTGAAATGATAAACACTACTCCCTCGGGAGCCCTCTTTAAAAATAATCACATTTTTTCACCTCACCTAACATGCTATAATAAATTTATCATTCTTCTTTATATTTAGCCTTCATGGTTTGTCCACATTATTTTTCCCCCCAATCTGAGGGAGAACCTTTTCGGTGAAGGTTCCCTCAGGAGATTTTTTGATTCGTTTTTTTTTTTTTTTCTTTTTCTTTGAATATTTGGTTATTGTTATCACTATTTTTGAATTAATATTAGAGATATTGTATTCCAGCTTTGATTGTCGGTTGATTTTTATTTTTTGGGAATTTGTTGGACCAACTGACCCCTCTCCTTTTGACTTACTTTAATTATTAATTTACCTATGCCTATCAAGATCATCACCTATAATGTAAGAGGCCTAAACAGTCCCAATAAGAGATTCTCCCTTTTGGAAGAATTGGGTCATCTTGGTGCTGATGTTGCGTGTCTTCAGGAGACAAGGTTTGCCGAGGGAAAACACCCTACCTTTACCCACAAACGCTACCCTCATATATTTGAATCCACTAGCGACCGGAAAAAAGCCGGTGTAGCTACAGTGATCAGAGATTCTGTCCCATTTGAGTTTTTAGATCAGCATAGAGATGTCAATGGAAGGTTCCATATATTGCTCTGTAAACTGAATAATCATGAGTGCACTGTTGTTAACCTATACGCCCCAAATAAAAAGCAAATACCCTTTTTGAATAAGGTTTTTAGAAAGGTTGAAGAGGTTAGGAGAGGCGAATTGATTTTCTTGGGAGACTTCAACATGGTCCCGGACGGGCATATGGACTCTTCCTCCCCCAGCCGTCATTTATACCCGACGCTAAATAACTGGCTTTATAAAAACGAACTATTTGATACATTTAGATGTCTGCAAACTACCTCCAAAGAATTCTCCCATTTTTCGGATGCGCACCAAACGGCCTCTAGAATAGACTTAATAATAACTGACGTTTTTTCTTTACCCAAATTCTCTAACGTATCTATAGGTCTTAGGTCTCTATCAGATCATGCCCCTACGTCATGTGAAATTCATATTGGTCCTCTTATTAAAAATGGATTTCTTTGGAAATGTAGATCTTCACTTATTCATAACCCCAAAAACAAAAAAATTATTGAAAAAGCTATTTCTGATTATTTTAGGGAGAATGATACCCCAGATTTATCTAATCCCTTCTCCAGCTGGTGCGCTCACAAGGCCGTCCTTCGTGGTGTACTAATGCAGATATCCTCATTTGAAAAAAAAGAAAAAAGATCAAAAATTAATTCTCTTCAAAAACTGATTAGGGAAAAAGAATTAGAGCAAATTAATCTTCCTTCCCCTTCCCCAATAATTCAAAAAGAACTCTCAAATTTAAGAGTAGAGCTAAAATCAGAAATTTCTTCCTCCTATGATGCAATTATTCGGAAATCAAAATTTAATTACTATGCGGCCCTAAATAAACCTACCCGCTTTATGGCCCGCCTAGTCAAATGTAAAAGAGCAATTAATAGAATAGATAAAATAAAAAAACAATAGTGGAATAACGTTTTGCCACCCTAAAGATATAGTGAACCAGTTTGCAAATTTTTACAAAAAACTCTACAACATCAAAACTGATCCTCTAATTTCCCATCCTCACCCAGATGCAATCAACAAATTTTTATCCTCCATTAACCTACCGAAATTGAGCCCTCTGGATCACGAGTCATTGAATAAGCCTTTTTCTAACCTTGAAATTATTAACACAATAAAGCAACTTAAAGATTTCAAGGCTCCGGGTCCAGATGGGTTCATTAATGAGTATTATAAAACTTTTTGTGACCTACTTTCTTCCCCTCTCACGAAAATTTTCAATCATGCTTCCTCAATAAGCTCCTTCCCCTCAGAAATGCTGGAAGCCACCATTACCCTAATACCCAAGTCTAAGGATGAGAGAGATAATGTTAAAAATTATAGGCCCATTTCGCTAATTAACACTGATATTAAGATATATTCGAAAATTCTGGCCAATCGTTTATCGACTATTCTCCCATCTCTCATCAACGATGATCAGATTGGCTTCGTTGGTGGGAGGCAAGCAACTGATGGCTCTAGAAGACTTCTGAATATTATTAAGGTGATAAATACGGCGAAACTCCCAACTTCATTGCTTGCTTTAGACGCTGAAAAAGCTTTCGACAGGTTAAATTGGCTATACCTTAAACTCACCCTTATTAAATTCGGTTTTGATAACAAATTTCTCTCTTCAATTATGGCCCTCTATTCTAACCCCCAAGCAAAAATTTATGTTAACAATTATCTCTCAAATCCAATCCCTATCACAAATGGTACTAGACAGGGTTGCCCACTTTCCCCCCTTCTCTTTGTCCTGGCTATGGAGCCTTTGGCACAGAGGATTAGAGAAAACACTGACATTAGGGGGATTTCTACCCCATCTCGAGAATTTAAAATTGGCCTCTTTGCAGATGATGTTATGCTTTCCTTGCTGGACCCAGTAAATTCGGTTGCGGAGGTTTCAAAGGTTCTAGAACTATTCTCTCAGATTTCTTATTTTAAAATTAACAATGAGAAGTCTAAACTTTTGAATATTAATCTGGACCGTCAGACGAGAGAGGTTTTACACTCAAGATTTTCCTTTGGTCTGGCTAAACGCAATCTGACTTATTTGGGGATCAGTATTGGTAAATCTATTAATTCAACAATCTCTGACAATCTGGTTCGGATTGATGACATCGTCCGAGGAGATTTGATGGATTTTATGAAAAGAGATTTGTCGTGGTGGGGTAGAGTCCTCTCTATCAAGATGTTTGTTCTTCCCAAAATTTTGTATTTTTTCCGCAACCTACCTTTATCTATTTCCCATATCTTTATTCAAAAAATTCAAAATCAGATTAATTCTTATGTCTGGGATAATAAACGTGCAAGGATATCTGCTGATATATTGTACAAGAATAAAAGTAACGGAGGTCTGAGCCATCCTAATATTTCCGCTTACTATCTGGCAAACCTTATCAAACAGAGCAGTTACTGGTTTAATTCTGACAGCCCCCCAGCTTGGATGATTCTGGAGACCTTCTTAAATAACGGTTCTTCTCCTCGTGAATTGTTACTCAGGCATCTCTTTAGACAGTGTACTCATGATTCTTCCCACCCTATTTTCCAGGCGATCATTGACGCCTGGAAAAAAATCACCAAAAAAAAGAAAAAGAATCCTTTAAGAGATTCTGATATGGATAAGCTTTCCCTTGTCAAAAAATTTCCAATTGGTTTTGTTGCTGATCTGTATAACTCTTCCATTCCAGATCAATGGGACATTAAAGGGTTAAGGAAAATTGGAGACTTGTATGAAGCTTCTGTCTTTATCCCTTTCCAAATTCTTAAGAAAAGATTCAATTTGCCTTTTTCTGATTTCTTTTTATACTCTCATTTAAAGAGCATTATTCTGGAATTCATTTCTAGCAAATTTATCGTTTCCGAAATCTCGGTGAACCTGTTAAGTAACACATCCCATAAGATTTTTTGGAGCCTGAGACACCTATATAACAGCTTCAATAATGACCTCTCTTTCCAAAAACATCTTTACATGATTCGATGGGAAAAGGACCTAAAACTCAATTTCCAATCCGACCAATGGGAGAATGCTCTTCTTTTCTCACAAGCCTCTAATATATCTATGCCCTTACAAGAGGCCTACTTCAAAATTTTAACCAGATGGTACTACACTCCAATCAGGCTCCACTATATAAAGCCCAGCAACTCTCCCCTCTGTTGGAGGGAGTGCGGCCTCAGGGGAGATCTGTTACATCTCTTTTGGAGCTGCCCTAAAATCCGCAATCTATGGGCTCAGATCTCTTCTTTGGTAGATGATCTCTTGGGCAGACCACTAATATTGACCCCTCAAAGGGCTTTACTATCCTTGGATCTTGAATCATACAAGTCGTTTGAAAGATCTTTGGTGATTCATTTATTCTCAGTTTGTAAGAATACATTGGCTTTTTATTGGAGAAAGTCACATGTCCCCACTTTGGAGGACTTAGTTGATAAGATGAATCTCCATAGAATATTTGAACTCAGATTTGCCCTTATTAACAATAATTTACTTAAATTTTCTAAGAAGTGGGATATTTGGTCCATTAGGTTCCCTCAATCATCTCATAATGCTGGAATATCTTAATAGGTGTTACATGTTTAGCTTATTAATATGTTTAATTTTGCTAATATGATAGTGGTGTGTGTTTAATTGTTCAAGTTATCTATTATCGTGTTTATTATTTGACGAACAAATTTCTCCCACCTTCCCTGATTATTCCATTTCCGTTTGTTCCCTTTCCCTTCCCCTTCCTCGGAATTACCCCTTCCCACGAATATTCTTATTTCACTACTTTATGCTACGATTGTTATTCCCCTGTTAAACTGTTTATTAAAAATAAAAAAATATGGTAAAACAAAGAGTGTGAGATGCCAGCTCCTTTCATTCAGTCAGTAGCTTCAAACATTTCTGGTATATGAAAAACATGTTTTTCAATGGCAAAAATCAATGAATATTGTAAATGCACAAACAGTAATATCTCCACATTGCACGGTGCAATTCTGAAATTTTTAGCTTTTTCCTGTTAATCCTAGCATGATAAAGAAGATTCAAAGAGAGTGAGATGCCAGCTCCTTTCATTCAGTCAGTAGCTTCAAACATTTCTGGTATATGAAAAACATGTTTTTCAATGGCAAAAATCAATGAATATTGTAAATGCACAAACAGTAATATCTCCACATTGCAAGGTGCAATTCTGAAATTTTTTGCTTTTTCCTGCTAATCCTAGCATGATAAAGAAGATTCAAAGAGAGTGAGATGCCAGCTCCTTTCATTCAGTCAGTAGCTTCAAACATTTCTGGTATATGAAAAACATGTTTTTCAATGGCAAAAATCAATGAATATTGTAAATGCACAAACAGTAATATCTCCACATTGCAAGGTGCAATTCTGAAATTTTTTGCTTTTTCCTGCTAATCCTAGCATGATAAAGAAGATTCAAAGAGTGTGAGATGCCAGCTCCTTTCATTC
Organism: Phyllobates terribilis; assembly: GCF_046119375.1. Classification (NCBI taxonomy): domain Eukaryota; kingdom Metazoa; phylum Chordata; class Amphibia; order Anura; family Dendrobatidae; genus Phyllobates; species Phyllobates terribilis. The sequence continues at coordinate 10,345 of NW_027366793.1, read as the reverse complement.
AGTCAGTAGCTTCAAACATTTCTGGTATATGAAAAACATGTTTTTCAATGGCAAAAATCAATGAATATTGTAAATGCACAAACAGTAATATCTCCACATTGCACGGTGCAATTCTGAAATTTTTAGCTTTTTCCTGTTAATCCTAGCATGATAAAGAAGATTCAAAGAGAGTGAGATGCCAGCTCCTTTCATTCAGTCAGTAGCTTCAAACATTTCTGGTATATGAAAAACATGTTTTTCAATGGCAAAAATCAATGAATATTGTAAATGCACAAACAGTAATATCTCCACATTGCAAGGTGCAATTCTGAAATTTTTTGCTTTTTCCTGCTAATCCTAGCATGATAAAGAAGATTCAAAGAGAGTGAGATGCCAGCTCCTTTCATTCAGTCAGTAGCTTCAAACATTTCTGGTATATGAAAAACATGTTTTTCAATGGCAAAAATCAATGAATATTGTAAATGCACAAACAGTAATATCTCCACATTGCACGGTGCAATTCTGAAATTTTTAGCTTTTTCCTGTTAATCCTAGCATGATAAAGAAGATTCAAAGAGAGTGAGATGCCAGCTCCTTTCATTCAGTCAGTAGCTTCAAACATTTCTGGTATATGAAAAACATGTTTTTCAATGGCAAAAATCAATGAATATTGTAAATGCACAAACAGTAATATCTCCACATTGCAAGGTGCAATTCTGAAATTTTTTGCTTTTTCCTGTTAATCCTAGCATGATAAAGAAGATTCAAAGAGAGTGAGATGCCAGCTCCTTTCATTCAGTCAGTAGCTTCAAACATTTCTGGTATATGAAAAACATGTTTTTCAATGGCAAAAATCAATGAATATTGTAAATGCACAAACAGTAATATCTCCACATTGCAAGGTGCAATTCTGAAATTTTTTGCTTTTTCCTGCTAATCCTAGCATGATAAAGAAGATTCAAAGAGAGTGAGATGCCAGCTCCTTTCATTCAGTCAGTAGCTTCAAACATTTCTGGTATATGAAAAACATGTTTTTCAATGGCAAAAATCAATGAATATTGTAAATGCACAAACAGTAATATCTCCACATTGCACGGTGCAATTCTGAAATTTTTAGCTTTTTCCTGTTAATCCTAGCATGATAAAGAAGATTCAAAGAGAGTGAGATGCCAGCTCCTTTCATTCAGTCAGTAGCTTCAAACATTTCTGGTATATGAAAAACATGTTTTTCAATGGCAAAAATCAATGAATATTGTAAATGCACAAACAGTAATATCTCCACATTGCAAGGTGCAATTCTGAAATTTTTTGCTTTTTCCTGTTAATCCTAGCATGATAAAGAAGATTCAAAGAGAGTGAGATGCCAGCTCCTTTCATTCAGTCAGTAGCTTCAAACATTTCTGGTATATGAAAAACATGTTTTTCAATGGCAAAAATCAATGAATATTGTAAATGCACAAACAGTAATATCTCCACATTGCAAGGTGCAATTCTGAAATTTTTTGCTTTTTCCTGTTAATCCTAGCATGATAAAGAAGATTCAAAGAGAGTGAGATGCCAGCTCCTTTCATTCAGTCAGTAGCTTCAAACATTTCTGGTATATGAAAAACATGTTTTTCAATGGCAAAAATCAATGAATATTGTAAATGCACAAACAGTAATATCTCCACATTGCAAGGTGCAATTCTGAAATTTTTTGCTTTTTCCTGCTAATCCTAGCATGATAAAGAAGATTCAAAGAGAGTGAGATGCCAGCTCCTTTCATTCAGTCAGTAGCTTCAAACATTTCTGGTATATGAAAAACATGTTTTCAATGGCAAAAATCAATGAATATTGTAAATGCACAAACAGTAATATCTCCACATTGCACGGTGCAATTCTGAAATTTTTAGCTTTTTCCTGTTAATCCTAGCATGATAAAGAAGATTCAAAGAGAGTGAGATGCCAGCTCCTTTCATTCAGTCAGTAGCTTCAAACATTTCTGGTATATGAAAAACATGTTTTTCAATGGCAAAAATCAATGAATATTGTAAATGCACAAACAGTAATATCTCCACATTGCACGGTGCAATTCTGAAATTTTTAGCTTTTTCCTGTTAATCCTAGCATGATAAAGAAGATTCAAAGAGAGTGAGATGCCAGCTCCTTTCATTCAGTCAGTAGCTTCAAACATTTCTGGTATATGAAAAACATGTTTTTCAATGGCAAAAATCAATGAATATTGTAAATGCACAAACAGTAATATCTCCACATTGCACGGTGCAATTCTGAAATTTTTAGCTTTTTCCTGTTAATCCTAGCATGATAAAGAAGATTCAAAGAGAGTGAGATGCCAGCTCCTTTCATTCAGTCAGTAGCTTCAAACATTTCTGGTATATGAAAAACATGTTTTTCAATGGCAAAAATCAATGAATATTGTAAATGCACAAACAGTAATATCTCCACATTGCAAGGTGCAATTCTGAAATTTTTTGCTTTTTCCTGTTAATCCTAGCATGATAAAGAAGATTCAAAGAGAGTGAGATGCCAGCTCCTTTCATTCAGTCAGTAGCTTCAAACATTTCTGGTATATGAAAAACGTTTTACAATGGCAAAAATCAATGAATATTGTAAATGCACAAACAGTAATATCTCCACATTGCACGGTGCAATTCTGAAATTTTTAGCTTTTTCCTGTTAATCCTAGCATGATAAAGAAGATTCAAAGAGAGTGAGATGCCAGCTCCTTTCATTCAGTCAGTAGCTTCAAACATTTCTGGTATATGAAAAACATGTTTTTCAATGGCAAAAATCAATGAATATTGTAAATGCACAAACAGTAATATCTCCACATTGCAAGGTGCAATTCTGAAATTTTTTGCTTTTTCCTGTTAATCCTAGCATGATAAAGAAGATTCAAAGAGAGTGAGATGCCAGCTCCTTTCATTCAGTCAGTAGCTTCAAACATTTCTGGTATATGAAAAACATGTTTTTCAATGGCAAAAATCAATGAATATTGTAAATGCACAAACAGTAATATCTCCACATTGCAAGGTGCAATTCTGAAATTTTTTGCTTTTTCCTGCTAATCCTAGCATGATAAAGAAGATTCAAAGAGAGTGAGATGCCAGCTCCTTTCATTCAGTCAGTAGCTTCAAACATTTCTGGTATATGAAAAACATGTTTTTCAATGGCAAAAATCAATGAATATTGTAAATGCACAAACAGTAATATCTCCACATTGCAAGGTGCAATTCTGAAATTTTTTGCTTTTTCCTGCTAATCCTAGCATGATAAAGAAGATTCAAAGAGTGTGAGATGCCAGCTCCTTTCATTCAGTCAGTAGCTTCAAACATTTCTGGTATATGAAAAACATGTTTTTCAATGGCAAAAATCAATGAATATTGTAAATGCACAAACAGTAATATCTCCACATTGCACGGTGCAATTCTGAAATTTTTAGCTTTTTCCTGTTAATCCTAGCATGATAAAGAAGATTCAAAGAGAGTGAGATGCCAGCTCCTTTCATTCAGTCAGTAGCTTCAAACATTTCTGGTATATGAAAAACATGTTTTTCAATGGCAAAAATCAATGAATATTGTAAATGCACAAACAGTAATATCTCCACATTGCAAGGTGCAATTCTGAAATTTTTTGCTTTTTCCTGCTAATCCTAGCATGATAAAGAAGATTCAAAGAGAGTGAGATGCCAGCTCCTTTCATTCAGTCAGTAGCTTCAAACATTTCTGGTATATGAAAAACATGTTTTTCAATGGCAAAAATCAATGAATATTGTAAATGCACAAACAGTAATATCTCCACATTGCAAGGTGCAATTCTGAAATTTTTTGCTTTTTCCTGCTAATCCTAGCATGATAAAGAAGATTCAAAGAGTGTGAGATGCCAGCTCCTTTCATTCAGTCAGTAGCTTCAAACATTTCTGGTATATGAAAAACATGTTTTTCAATGGCAAAAATCAATGAATATTGTAAATGCACAAACAGTAATATCTCCACATTGCACGGTGCAATTCTGAAATTTTTAGCTTTTTCCTGTTAATCCTAGCATGATAAAGAAGATTCAAAGAGAGTGAGATGCCAGCTCCTTTCATTCAGTCAGTAGCTTCAAACATTTCTGGTATATGAAAAACATGTTTTTCAATGGCAAAAATCAATGAATATTGTAAATGCACAAACAGTAATATCTCCACATTGCAAGGTGCAATTCTGAAATTTTTTGCTTTTTCCTGCTAATCCTAGCATGATAAAGAAGATTCAAAGAGAGTGAGATGCCAGCTCCTTTCATTCAGTCAGTAGCTTCAAACATTTCTGGTATATGAAAAACATGTTTTTCAATGGCAAAAATCAATGAATATTGTAAATGCACAAAACAGTAATATCTCCACATTGCACGGTGCAATTCTGAAATTTTTAGCTTTTTCCTGTTAATCCTAGCATGATAAAGAAGATTCAAAGAGAGTGAGATGCCAGCTCCTTTCATTCAGTCAGTAGCTTCAAACATTTCTGGTATATGAAAAACATGTTTTTCAATGGCAAAAATCAATGAATATTGTAAATGCACAAACAGTAATATCTCCACATTGCAAGGTGCAATTCTGAAATTTTTTGCTTTTTCCTGTTAATCCTAGCATGATAAAGAAGATTCAAAGAGAGTGAGATGCCAGCTCCTTTCATTCAGTCAGTAGCTTCAAACATTTCTGGTATATGAAAAACATGTTTTTCAATGGCAAAAATCAATGAATATTGTAAATGCACAAACAGTAATATCTCCACATTGCAAGGTGCAATTCTGAAATTTTTTGCTTTTTCCTGTTAATCCTAGCATGATAAAGAAGATTCAAAGAGAGTGAGATGCCAGCTCCTTTCATTCAGTCAGTAGCTTCAAACATTTCTGGTATATGAAAAACATGTTTTTCAATGGCAAAAATCAATGAATATTGTAAATGCACAAACAGTAATATCTCCACATTGCAAGGTGCAATTCTGAAATTTTTTGCTTTTTCCTGTTAATCCTAGCATGATAAAGAAGATTCAAAGAGAGTGAGATGCCAGCTCCTTTCATTCAGTCAGTAGCTTCAAACATTTCTGGTATATGAAAAACATGTTTTTCAATGGCAAAAATCAATGAATATTGTAAATGCACAAACAGTAATATCTCCACATTGCAAGGTGCAATTCTGAAATTTTTTGCTTTTTCCTGCTAATCCTAGCATGATAAAGAAGATTCAAAGAGAGTGAGATGCCAGCTCCTTTCATTCAGTCAGTAGCTTCAAACATTTCTGGTATATGAAAAACATGTTTTTCAATGGCAAAAATCAATGAATATTGTAAATGCACAAACAGTAATATCTCCACATTGCAAGGTGCAATTCTGAAATTTTTTGCTTTTTCCTGCTAATCCTAGCATGATAAAGAAGATTCAAAGAGAGTGAGATGCCAGCTCCTTTCATTCAGTCAGTAGCTTCAAACATTTCTGGTATATGAAAAACATGTTTTTCAATGGCAAAAATCAATGAATATTGTAAATGCACAAACAGTAATATCTCCACATTGCAAGGTGCAATTCTGAAATTTTTTGCTTTTTCCTGCTAATCCTAGCATGATAAAGAAGATTCAAAGAGAGTGAGATGCCAGCTCCTTTCATTCAGTCAGTAGCTTCAAACATTTCTGGTATATGAAAAACATGTTTTTCAATGGCAAAAATCAATGAATATTGTAAATGCACAAACAGTAATATCTCCACATTGCACGGTGCAATTCTGAAATTTTTAGCTTTTTCCTGTTAATCCTAGCATGATAAAGAAGATTCAAAGAGAGTGAGATGCCAGCTCCTTTCATTCAGTCAGTAGCTTCAAACATTTCTGGTATATGAAAAACATGTTTTTCAATGGCAAAAATCAATGAATATTGTAAATGCACAAACAGTAATATCTCCACATTGCAAGGTGCAATTCTGAAATTTTTTGCTTTTTCCTGCTAATCCTAGCATGATAAAGAAGATTCAAAGAGAGTGAGATGCCAGCTCCTTTCATTCAGTCAGTAGCTTCAAACATTTCTGGTATATGAAAAACATGTTTTTCAATGGCAAAAATCAATGAATATTGTAAATGCACAAACAGTAATATCTCCACATTGCACGGTGCAATTCTGAAATTTTTAGCTTTTTCCTGTTAATCCTAGCATGATAAAGAAGATTCAAAGAGAGTGAGATGCCAGCTCCTTTCATTCAGTCAGTAGCTTCAAAAATTTCTGGTATATGAAAAACATGTTTTTCAATGGCAAAAATCAATGAATATTGTAAATGCACAAACAGTAATATCTCCACATTGCACGGTGCAATTCTGAAATTTTTAGCTTTTTCCTGTTAATCCTAGCATGATAAAGAAGATTCAAAGAGAGTGAGATGCCAGCTCCTTTCATTCAGTCAGTAGCTTCAAACATTTCTGGTATATGAAAAACGTTTTACAATGGCAAAAATCAATGAATATTGTAAATGCACAAACAGTAATATCTCCACATTGCACGGTGCAATTCTGAAATTTTTAGCTTTTTCCTGTTAATCCTAGCATGATAAAGAAGATTCAAAGAGAGTGAGATGCCAGCTCCTTTCATTCAGTCAGTAGCTTCAAACATTTCTGGTATATGAAAAACATGTTTTTCAATGGCAAAAATCAATGAATATTGTAAATGCACAAACAGTAATATCTCCACATTGCAAGGTGCAATTCTGAAATTTTTTGCTTTTTCCTGTTAATCCTAGCATGATAAAGAAGATTCAAAGAGAGTGAGATGCCAGCTCCTTTCATTCAGTCAGTAGCTTCAAACATTTCTGGTATATGAAAAACATGTTTTTCAATGGCAAAAATCAATGAATATTGTAAATGCACAAACAGTAATATCTCCACATTGCAAGGTGCAATTCTGAAATTTTTTGCTTTTTCCTGCTAATCCTAGCATGATAAAGAAGATTCAAAGAGAGTGAGATGCCAGCTCCTTTCATTCAGTCAGTAGCTTCAAACATTTCTGGTATATGAAAAACATGTTTTTCAATGGCAAAAATCAATGAATATTGTAAATGCACAAACAGTAATATCTCCACATTGCAAGGTGCAATTCTGAAATTTTTTGCTTTTTCCTGCTAATCCTAGCATGATAAAGAAGATTCAAAGAGTGTGAGATGCCAGCTCCTTTCATTCAGTCAGTAGCTTCAAACATTTCTGGTATATGAAAAACATGTTTTTCAATGGCAAAAATCAATGAATATTGTAAATGCACAAACAGTAATATCTCCACATTGCACGGTGCAATTCTGAAATTTTTAGCTTTTTCCTGTTAATCCTAGCATGATAAAGAAGATTCAAAGAGAGTGAGATGCCAGCTCCTTTCATTCAGTCAGTAGCTTCAAACATTTCTGGTATATGAAAAACATGTTTTTCAATGGCAAAAATCAATGAATATTGTAAATGCACAAACAGTAATATCTCCACATTGCAAGGTGCAATTCTGAAATTTTTTGCTTTTTCCTGCTAATCCTAGCATGATAAAGAAGATTCAAAGAGAGTGAGATGCCAGCTCCTTTCATTCAGTCAGTAGCTTCAAACATTTCTGGTATATGAAAAACATGTTTTTCAATGGCAAAAATCAATGAATATTGTAAATGCACAAACAGTAATATCTCCACATTGCAAGGTGCAATTCTGAAATTTTTTGCTTTTTCCTGCTAATCCTAGCATGATAAAGAAGATTCAAAGAGTGTGAGATGCCAGCTCCTTTCATTCAGTCAGTAGCTTCAAACATTTCTGGTATATGAAAAACATGTTTTTCAATGGCAAAAATCAATGAATATTGTAAATGCACAAACAGTAATATCTCCACATTGCACGGTGCAATTCTGAAATTTTTAGCTTTTTCCTGTTAATCCTAGCATGATAAAGAAGATTCAAAGAGAGTGAGATGCCAGCTCCTTTCATTCAGTCAGTAGCTTCAAACATTTCTGGTATATGAAAAACATGTTTTTCAATGGCAAAAATCAATGAATATTGTAAATGCACAAACAGTAATATCTCCACATTGCAAGGTGCAATTCTGAAATTTTTTGCTTTTTCCTGCTAATCCTAGCATGATAAAGAAGATTCAAAGAGAGTGAGATGCCAGCTCCTTTCATTCAGTCAGTAGCTTCAAACATTTCTGGTATATGAAAAACATGTTTTTCAATGGCAAAAATCAATGAATATTGTAAATGCACAAAACAGTAATATCTCCACATTGCACGGTGCAATTCTGAAATTTTTAGCTTTTTCCTGTTAATCCTAGCATGATAAAGAAGATTCAAAGAGAGTGAGATGCCAGCTCCTTTCATTCAGTCAGTAGCTTCAAACATTTCTGGTATATGAAAAACATGTTTTTCAATGGCAAAAATCAATGAATATTGTAAATGCACAAACAGTAATATCTCCACATTGCAAGGTGCAATTCTGAAATTTTTTGCTTTTTCCTGTTAATCCTAGCATGATAAAGAAGATTCAAAGAGAGTGAGATGCCAGCTCCTTTCATTCAGTCAGTAGCTTCAAACATTTCTGGTATATGAAAAACATGTTTTTCAATGGCAAAAATCAATGAATATTGTAAATGCACAAACAGTAATATCTCCACATTGCAAGGTGCAATTCTGAAATTTTTTGCTTTTTCCTGTTAATCCTAGCATGATAAAGAAGATTCAAAGAGAGTGAGATGCCAGCTCCTTTCATTCAGTCAGTAGCTTCAAACATTTCTGGTATATGAAAAACATGTTTTTCAATGGCAAAAATCAATGAATATTGTAAATGCACAAACAGTAATATCTCCACATTGCAAGGTGCAATTCTGAAATTTTTTGCTTTTTCCTGTTAATCCTAGCATGATAAAGAAGATTCAAAGAGAGTGAGATGCCAGCTCCTTTCATTCAGTCAGTAGCTTCAAACATTTCTGGTATATGAAAAACATGTTTTTCAATGGCAAAAATCAATGAATATTGTAAATGCACAAACAGTAATATCTCCACATTGCAAGGTGCAATTCTGAAATTTTTTTGCTTTTTCCTGCTAATCCTAGCATGATAAAGAAGATTCAAAGAGAGTGAGATGCCAGCTCCTTTCATTCAGTCAGTAGCTTCAAACATTTCTGGTATATGAAAAACATGTTTTTCAATGGCAAAAATCAATGAATATTGTAAATGCACAAACAGTAATATCTCCACATTGCAAGGTGCAATTCTGAAATTTTTTGCTTTTTCCTGCTAATCCTAGCATGATAAAGAAGATTCAAAGAGAGTGAGATGCCAGCTCCTTTCATTCAGTCAGTAGCTTCAAACATTTCTGGTATATGAAAAACATGTTTTTCAATGGCAAAAATCAATGAATATTGTAAATGCACAAACAGTAATATCTCCACATTGCACGGTGCAATTCTGAAATTTTTAGCTTTTTCCTGTTAATCCTAGCATGATAAAGAAGATTCAAAGAGAGTGAGATGCCAGCTCCTTTCATTCAGTCAGTAGCTTCAAACATTTCTGGTATATGAAAAACATGTTTTTCAATGGCAAAAATCAATGAATATTGTAAATGCACAAACAGTAATATCTCCACATTGCAAGGTGCAATTCTGAAATTTTTTGCTTTTTCCTGCTAATCCTAGCATGATAAAGAAGATTCAAAGAGAGTGAGATGCCAGCTCCTTTCATTCAGTCAGTAGCTTCAAACATTTCTGGTATATGAAAAACATGTTTTTCAATGGCAAAAATCAATGAATATTGTAAATGCACAAACAGTAATATCTCCACATTGCACGGTGCAATTCTGAAATTTTTAGCTTTTTCCTGTTAATCCTAGCATGATAAAGAAGATTCAAAGAGAGTGAGATGCCAGCTCCTTTCATTCAGTCAGTAGCTTCAAAAATTTCTGGTATATGAAAAACATGTTTTTCAATGGCAAAAATCAATGAATATTGTAAATGCACAAACAGTAATATCTCCACATTGCACGGTGCAATTCTGAAATTTTTAGCTTTTTCCTGTTAATCCTAGCATGATAAAGAAGATTCAAAGAGAGTGAGATGCCAGCTCCTTTCATTCAGTCAGTAGCTTCAAACATTTCTGGTATATGAAAAACATGTTTTTCAATGGCAAAAATCAATGAATATTGTAAATGCACAAACAGTAATATCTCCACATTGCAAGGTGCAATTCTGAAATTTTTTGCTTTTTCCTGTTAATCCTAGCATGATAAAGAAGATTCAAAGAGAGTGAGATGCCAGCTCCTTTCATTCAGTCAGTAGCTTCAAACATTTCTGGTATATGAAAAACGTTTTACAATGGCAAAAATCAATGAATA